>NC_050453.1:71752067-71874787 GCF_903995425.1 Onychomys torridus
GCTATAAATTACAGATTTTACCAAATCATTTTTCTGTTTTATTTTGTTTTCTGAGAAACAAACAGGTTTTCTCTGTGTATCCCTGGCTGTCCCAGAACTCACTATGTAGACCAGGCTGGCCTGGACCTCAGAGATCTGCCTGTCTCTGCCTCCAGAGTGCTGGAATCAAAGGCGTGCGCCACCACAAAATGATTCTTTCTTTCTTTCTTTCTTTCTTTCTTTTTTTTTTTTTTTTTTTTTTTTTTTTTTTTTTTTTTTTTTGAGAGTCATGATTGAGCCTCTAGAAAATCTTTAGCCAGAGAAGTACACAGAAGTCTGAAAACTTCCTTCCTTAATGAATGCTTGTCATCAATACTTTAAATTTCAGGTCAGAGGGCTGAGACTGTAGCTCAGTTGGTAGAGTGCTGGCTTTTTATATGCATGCATATATGTAGCATATACGAAACCCTGAGTTCTATTCCAGAACCATGTAGACCAGGCATGGTGGTACCATGAGGCCAATATGGGAGGGTCAGAAGCTCAAGGTTGGTCATCCTCAAGCACAAAAGAGCCTGGACTGTATCAGATGCTGTCTCAAACAAACAAAAACTTAAATTTATCTGAGACTTTAACCTATTGCAATAATCTCTTTGGAATTGTACACAAACATTGTTGTAATGAATTATAATGGAATTTTATAATGAAAATGGTATTTGTCCCAAGAATATGTTGATAATGTTAAATTTTTAGGATTTATTGATTTTTATTTTATGCGTCTGGGTGTTTTGCCTGAATGTATGTCTGTGCACCGTGTGGATGCACTGCCCTGGGAGGCCAGAAGGCAATTTTGGGTCCGCTTGGAACTGGAATTACAGGTTTTTAGCCACCTTGTGCGTGTTGGGAATCAATCGTACCTGAGCCCTCTGGAAGAGCATCCATCCGGTGCTCCTAACCACTGAGCATCATGACAGAAAAATACACTGAACACTTGATATAAAAAATGTTTCTCTAAATGTGTCCTGGAGAGATGGAATCGAAGAGTGAAGGCCAAATCCTGACTTGCATGAGGTTAGAAACCCAGCTGAGCCAAGAGAGGGGTGGGGTGGGGAGAGACAAAGACAGAGAAAGAGAGACAGACAGACTGAGAGACAGAGACAAACAGAGACAGAGACAAACGGAGTTTTTGAACCAAAAGATCTGAGATGGGGAAGAAGAGAGGAGAGGATGTGTAGAAACTGGGTGCTGAGTCATCCTGAGGGGACAAGTATTTCAGTACGCTTCCTCCTCCTTGAAGAGATGCAGCAGAGGTGCCTAAGAATCCTCTGCACAGAAGATGGATATCTAGGCATGACAGCCTGGGGCTAGAAATGTTAGCAGGAAATCAGGATGACCAGAGGGGAGCTGAGGAGCCCAGTTCCTCCAAGCCTGGTGTGCGGAGACCAGCTGGTCTTGTGAGGCCAGCCAAACAAGCTTTTTCTCTCTACTCCCTCTCCCATTATGTTTTTATTTGTCCATGTGTACACCTGTGTAAACATATGTGTAGAGGTCAGAGGACAACTCCTTCAATCTTGTGGATCCCAGGGATTGAACTCAGGTCATCAGGCTTACCCTCTTAGCCATGTCGCTGGCCACAGATAAGTTCTTGTAGCTGCCTAAGAAAGACACCACACAGGCACTTAACATGTAGTAGTCACCAACACTGTGGGCACTATGTATGTAGGTGAAATGCATGCTCTATCAGATAGTGGCAAGTGCTACCAAGCAAGACAATAAGGCATGGGAGGGAGGAGGGAAGTGAGAGTTTGGATGTGCGAGGAACTGTGGCCAAGGGCAGGCCAAGGTGGACCTGCTGGAAAGGTACAGTCAGGGAATTGAGCCCTGGAAGTTACTGGAAGAAAAGCTGACCTTGTAACACCTCCAGGGATTGACTTGTCTTTGGTTATATTGTGTTCCCCCAATATATTGTGCACCCTAATAAATTTATCTGGGGTCAGAGAACAAAACAGCCACTAGACAGAAATAGGGGCCAGAAAATGGTGACACTCACACATTTAATCCTAGCCTTCTGGAGGCAGAGATCCATCTGGATCTCTGTGAGTTCAAAGCCACACTGGAAACAGACAGGCATGGTGACTCACGCCTTTAATCCCACGAAATGATGGCAGAAAGCAGAAAGGTCTATAAGGCATGAAAACCAGGAACTAGCTGGTTAAGCTTTTAGGCTTTTGAGCAGCAGTTCATTTGAGATCCATTCTGGAGGAGGACTGAAAGGCTTCCAGTCTGAGGAAACAGGATCAACTGAGGAACTGGCAGGTGAGGTGGCAGTGGCTTGTTCTGCTTCTCTGATCTTCCAGCGTTTATCCCAAGACCTGGCTCAGGTTTGATTTTTTTAATAAGAACTTTTAAGATTCATGCTGCACTTGCCTACGGTGCAGCCTGTGTGGTGTGTTGGAAGAAGGCTCCTCTGGGGTAGAGGCAGCAAAGGAGCAGCTGTGGGCCATGTGGTGGTAGAGCACTCATGAGGCATTGGGTCCTGCAGAGCTGGGTAGCTTCACCTGAGTATTTTGAATGGATTAATGGCACCATATGACTAGGGTTGCCCCACCCCAGACCAGACTGAGAAAAGCGCTGGGGACATGTTGAGGGCAGAGGCACCAAGATGGCTACTGTGATTACCACAGAGAGGCTGTTGACTTGGTCCAGGGAGCTAGGACGGAGAGGAGACCAGGCGTTACCTCGGAGGTGCATTTAAAACCATATTAATTGTTCCATTCATTTACTGATTTATTTATGTATGTGTGAGTGTGTACCTTCATGTGTGTGTGTCCAAGCCATGGTACACCTGTGGAGACCAGGGCACAGGGATGGGTTCTCTCTTCCCACCATGTGGATCTCAGCAATCAAACTCAACTTGTCAGACTTGGTAGCTAGTGTCTTTTCCTGCTAAACCATCCCATTGGCCTTGAGTTACATTTTTCATATGTATCCATTATCCATCCTCTCATTCTAAACACACTTTCCCCCCACTTCACATTTTTGAACTGTATCAGTTCATTTGTTTCTGTTTTTTGTTTTGTTTTGGGACAGGAACTTATTAACTTAGGATGGCACTGAACCTTCAGATTTACTATGCAGCTAAAGATAGCCATGAACTCTCGATTCTCAGCTCCACAGAACAGGGCTTGAAGAAATGCCCTACCACCCATGCCCAGTTACATTTTGAAACACCTCTGATATCAGAGTGCGTCTTAAACTTGGTGGAATATTTGTGATTGTTGTCAACCCCATGGTGGCTGTAACCTACAATTAATCTAGTGTAGATACAGCCACAGATGGGAGAGAAATCTTTGCTAACTCTTCACTGGAAAGAAGATTAATGCCTAGAATTTGTAAATAGTTTATAGAACAGAACGAATATGAAATAGGACAATAAATAGACCAAGAAATGGACAGTTCTCAAAAGATGAAGTATAAATAGCTGATGTACACATGAAAAAAATGTTCACCCTCACTCAGGGAAAGGCAAATCAAACCCACAATGAGATTCCATCTCACCCCAGTCAGAAAATAACCAATGGTGCTGCGGATGTGGGTAAAAGGGACTCCTATACACTGTTGATGTGGATATAAAGTAGTCCAGCCACCATGGAAGTCAGTATGGAGGTTTCTAAAACCATAACAATAGATTTTTCCACATGACCATGCTGCATCATTTCTGAATATTGAACCCAAAGACTCCAAGCCAACACACCACAGAGATGCTTGCATGTCAGTGTTTATTGCAGCCCTAGTTACAACAGGAAGGTGGAGCTTTAACTTAGCTGACCACACCTTCCTTTTCATTCCTCCTCTGTTGGTGTGGTTTTCATCTATGAAGAACAATGAAGTCATACCATTTGGAAAATGGATGCAGCTGGTGATAGTCATATTAAATTAATGAAGTCAGACTCACAAAGAGCACAAACTTTCTCTCCTTGCGGTTACTAGATTTTATAAAGATAGACTCATCGATGTGTATGTGTGTGAAAATATAAGCAGAACTGTCAGGGTAACAAGGGGGATGAAAAAGAGGGGTGTCAAAGGGAGAACATGGTGTAGGGAGGAGAACACACTTAAATTGAGTTATAGGCTTGAATGAAATGTTTGTATGAAACTTAGTACTCTGTACAGTGAACTTGCACCATTGAGACTCTTCAGTGTAAGAAAGCCATTGTTGGACCACCTAGACCACAGCTTTAAGCCCATCTAATAAACCCATATATATATTAGCAGTCCTGACCTTTAAGAGAACACTGACTAAAACACTCATTGAACTTTCTCATTGCCAATTCAGCAAGACTGGCTGGCCAGCAAGCTCCAGAAATCCATCTGCCTTTGCCCTTCAGAGCTGGGATTACAGATGAATGGCACCACACCTGGTTTTCATGTGGGTTCTTAGGATCAAGCACAGGTTCTCATGTTTACATGTCTAGCACTTTACTGATTAAGCCATCTCCTCAGTCCCTTATTATTAAATTAATAATAATAATAATAATGCATTTTGATCTCATCTGGAGAAGATATCTGTCTTCAAGCCTTAGAGTGGGATCTGTCCCTTCATAAAAACTTCTAGTATGTTCAATGAGAAAGAAAGGGGAGGGTGAAAATGAAGGTAACCCCATTATATTATTTTTCTCTTGGTAACAAAGAACTGAGATATCTGTGGTTATTTGAAAAGTCTAAATATAGGAGTCCACTGACTCAAAAGCGCTCCTCAAATTTTACTTCTAATAGCTTCTGGAAAAAATACTACCACGAGTATTAACTCCTGGTGTCAATTCAGGTAGTTTATGCAAATTTCAATAGTTGCTACCTGTAATCAGATTGAATTTATGTCACTCTGTGATTCTGATTTTCTTTTCCTTTCTTTTTTTTTTGTTTTCATTTTCTTTTCTTTTCTTTTTTTGTTTGTTTTTTGTTTTTGAGACAGGATTTCTCTGTGTAGCTTTGCACCTTTCCTGGAACTCACTTGGTAGCCCAGGCTGGCCTCCAATTTACAGAGAGATCCACCTGCCTCTGCCTCCCAAGTGCTGGGATTAAAGGCATGTGCTGCCGCCGCCACTGCTGCCACCACCACCACCCGGTGTGATTCTAATTTTCTTATTTCACTATCCATTTTCTTGACTAAAGGCTGGAGACTCCCAAACACACATATCCAGAGCCAGCTTCCCCCTAGCTCCCAACTTGCACATCTAAACCCTACATAGAGTCTTCAAACAGGATAATCAACAACAAATACCTAACCATGCACTGTGGATTATCATCTTTCAAGAACATGAATCAGCCAGGCGGTGGTGGTGCACTCCTGTAATCCCAGCACTCAGGAGGCAGAGCCAGGTGGATATCTGTGACTTCGAGGCCAGCCTGGTCTACAAAGCTAGTCCAGGACAGGCTCCAAAGCTACAGAGAAACCCTGTCTCGAAAAACAAAAACAAAAACAAAACAAAACAAAACGAAAGAACATGAATCTATGTTTAGAATCCCTCTGCTATTCACTGTGCCTGACACCCCCTCCTTTGCCTTTACTTTCTATTCCTTCCCATAAACCAGCCTCCAGCAGACTAGGTCCCTCAATGATTTAATCACCCAGTAACTTTCCTCCATAGTAATTATTAGACTGAGAGTCAATCAGTCAGACGTGTGATTGTCTGTTTAATGTAGTCTTGCTTCTTTGCTGTTGAAGATCCTTGAGGCCAGAGATTAGCTGTGCTGGTTTTAACATCCTCAGGTTCCAAGTAAGCACTTTGTACATACTGGAGCTTAATATATATATATATATATACTGTTATTGTAAGATGATTTATTTTTACCTATTTATGTGTGTGTGTGTGTGTGTGTGTGTGTGTGTGTGTGTGCGCGCGCGCGCGCGCGCGCCCGCGCATGAGCCCACAATGCAGATAACATGGAGACCAGCAGAGGGCACCAGATCCCTTGGATCTGAAAGTACAGGCAGTTGGAAGTCACTCAATATGGGTTAAGGGAACTGAACTCAGGTCCTCTTCAAGAGCAATAAGCCCTCGTAACCACAAAGCATCTCTCCAACTCTAATATGCATAATTTTAAAAGGATTTATATTCTTTGTAAATATAAACTTTTTATAACTAACACACACACACACACACACACACACACACACACACACACACACGGAGGCTAGAAGATGGCTTCAATGTCCTTGATCACTCTTGGCCTCCTCTTCTGAGGCAGACTCTTGTCTCAGCTAGGCTGGAAGTCATAAGCCCCAACATTCTTCTGTTCCTGCCTCCCTTGGAGCTAGAGTTACAGGTGTGGCATAGATGCCTGGCTTCTCCGGTGGGTACTGGGATCCAAACTCTGGTCCTTATGATTTTGCAGCAAGTGTTCTTAACTGCTGAGCCATCTCTCCAGGCCCATTGTATCACCTTTAACTGTCCCATACCATCATCACATGGATGAAGCATAATTTAGTGTCTTTTTGTCTTATGTTTATATAACTAAATGGTTTCATGTTTTATTATTATAAAAGAATTCTATAATGAACATATTTGTAGCTTCTGTGTGTGTGTATGTGTGGCCAGATACATGTATGGGCATGTGGAGGCCAGAGAACAACCTTCTGGTGCCATCTGCCTTATTATTATTATTTTTAGAATCTCTTAGTGATCTGGAATACCCCAAGTAGGTTAAACTTGCTGACCAGTTAATCTCAGGACTTGACCTGTCTCTGCCTCACTGGTGCTGGGAATGCAAGAATACAACTATATGCCATAGAGCCTGGGTTTTCTCTTTCTCTCCTCCTCTGTTTCTTTCTTTCTCATGGGCTCTGTTGACCAAATTCAGTCCCTCATGCTTTCAAGGGAAGGGATTTACTGACTGAGCCAGCTCAGCCCACTTGTGTCTTACTTGATTTTTATGCATAGAACTGAAACCACTGACTATTTAGGGGGGTGCACATTATTAAGGTATGTCAACTTTCCATTGCTGGGACAAAATACTTGAGGTAAACAAAGCTCAGAGGAGGAAAGATTTATTTTGGCTCACAATTTTAAAGGTTTCACTCCATGGTGGATTGCCTTTGGATTAAGACCAAGAACTTGGCCATGAATGTTAAGAAGGCCCAAGGCTTTAAGAAGAATAATGTGGTCATTGTGCTGCCCCAGTGGCATCCTGGTTGTAGATTCACCAACATCTTGAGTGTAGAGTCTGTGCTGTGTTGGCTCCCTGGAGTCCTTCTCATTCCATCCATTAAGCCAGTAACACTTGTAGCTTTCACTCTGGGCCTTAGTGTGGTGCTGGTGGCCTGGGATCTCAGTAGGGTCAGGCTGTGCCTCTTGTGGCCCTACCTGAGCCAAGAGTGAAGGAAGAATGTAAGCTCAGAAGCCCTCTGAGTTAATCACAAGAGGGCTCTGTGTATTTTGTTCATGTAGAAAGTGCTGACCACATAGCTCTCAGCCCCAGCTAGGAACCAATAGCCAGCAACAGTAGAGGTTTAGGGTATGGCATTCCATGCTTAGGGCATGGGGCCGAGTTCCAGTGTAGATAACCTTGGTCCTTGCTCTGCCTTGCTTTCCCAACAGCCTCAACCTCCCTGATTCTTCTTGTTCACTGTGCTCTTCTGTTCCTGCTCTCCACTCAGCTGTCTATGCAGACAATCATTCCACCCCTGACCTCCCTTTCTCCCTGCCACTGCAGCCAGCTCCAGGACTGTCATTACAGAGACCACCTGGGTGTCAATAAACAACAGCTGATATTGTTATATCTCTATCTCTATCTATCTATCTATCTATCTATCTATCTATCTATCTATCTATCTATCTATATCTATCTCTATCTATATATCTATCTATCTATCTATCTATCTATCTATATATATATATATCAGAAAGGTGATCTACCAGGAAGCAGAGACAGTGAGAGAGCAAGGGGCAGAGAACAAGTTACAGATCATGGGATATATACTCAAGGCCATGGGCCTTCCAAGTATGTCTTATCTCCTGTTTCTATCACTTCTTACTAGCTGTCTTAGTTAGGATTTCTATTGTTGTGAAGAGACACCCTGACCACAGCAACTCCATTATAGGAAAACATTTAACTGGAGCTGGCTTACAGTTTCAGAGGTTTAGTCCATTATCATCATGGCAGGATATGGCAGCATGCAGGCAGACATGGTGCTGGAGAAGGAGCTGAGAGTCTTATATCTTGATCCTCAGGCAACAAGAAGTGAACTGTCTCACTGGGTGTACCTTGAACAAAGGAGACCTCAAAGCCTATCCCCACAGTGGCACACTTCCTCCTACAAGGCCACACCAACTCCAACAAAGCCACACCTCCTAATAGTGCCACTCTCTTTGGGGGCCATTTTCTTTCAAACCACCACATTAGCCCATCAAATTATAAACCCTTCAAAAGATTCATCCATTGATGGCATCAGAGTTTTCACAATTCAGCAGTTACTTCCACCCAAACCCATCAGCTGGCAACCAACCAAACCTTTGGCCTTTTAGGGTAAAATTAGATCCTAACTGGCCCAGCATGGTGGTAGATGTCTTTAACCCCAGCACTTGGGACATTCTGTTAGGGAAAAAAGATAATACAAAATGTTACAGTCTAAACATTAAATGTCCCCCATGAGCTCATGTGTTTGAATGCTTGGTCCTCAGTTAGAGGAATTGGCAAGGGTGTGGGATATTAGGAGGTAGAGAATCTCTGGGCTTCAGGGTTTTGTTGTTTGCTTTTTGTTGTTGTTGTTGTTTTAGACAGAGTCTTACTGTGTAGCCCTGTCTAGCCTGAAACTCACTATGTAGACCAGGCTGGCTTTGAACTCACAGTACCACATAAATTGAGTATGGTGGTACATCCTGTAATCTAAGCACTGGGGAGGTAGAGACAGTAGTATCACCAGTTCAAGGTCATCTTTGGTGACAGAGAGTGCAAGACCAGCCTGGGCTCCATGAGCCCCTGTCATACAACTTTTTTTTTTTCTTTTTAAAAGACTTACTGGAGAGACGGCTTAGCATGTTAGAGTTGCAGAGGACCTGAGTTCAGTTCCCAGCTTTAAACAAATCACAACTGCGTGTGAGTCCAGCTCCAGGGGATCCAATGCCATCTTCTGGTTCCATGTACAGATACACTGTGTGCCTCCCCCACATACACATAATAAAAGTCAAATATGTCTAAAGGGAAATGAAATATAAATTCCACACACTGCTGGTGTGAACAAGTGCTTGGTTCCTTATGGTAATGTGACAGTAAAAGCATCTTCCTTTATAATGCCACACTTCCGTATTTTCTCTATGAAAACAGTTATTCATGTAAGGATGGCATGTAAGCTGTGCTGGGTTTGCAAACACATAGGAAAGCTGTGGAAATATTCTGAATGTCCATCATAAAACTGTGCTGCCTCTCTCTCTCTCTCTCTCTCTCTCTCTCTCTCTCTCTCTCTGTGTGTGTGTGTGTGTGTGTGTGTGTGAGTGAATGTGAATGTATGCCTCATGTGTGTAGCTACTGGACATCAATGCTTGGGAACCGAACATCGGTCCCCTGGAAAAGCAGTATTTGCTTGTAACCATGGAACCATCTCATCAGCCTCCCTCCCACGTTTTAAAGCCCAGGCTTATAACATCAGCCAACATCTACGGTGTAAATACTTCCACCAGAGTTGACTTCAAGCTGTACATATAATATCCCTTGACCATGGAGTTGGGAAGGGACAGGCATAATTGTCTCTCATGACTCTATACAAATGGGTCCCACTCTTTCATTGCCTTCAGACCGTTTTTGCTCTCTTGGAACCCAGCCAATTGAAGCATTCTTAGGCATGATGAGAGGCCAAAAGGAAAAAAAGACCATGAGACATCCACACAGATCCACCCGCAGCTAGACTCCAGCAGAGTACATCTGTAAAGTGAGTCCAGTCAACACCACAAGGAACAAGTCGCTGCCTTGCCAACTCACAAGAACGGGAGAAATCCCAAATTGCTGTGGACGTTGTCCACTACATTTTAAGTGTTTATTAATCAGCAATAGGTGACTGTACACAAATTGCCATGCCATTGTTTAAAAAGTTCTGTCTCACTCCCATTGGCAGTACTTAGTAGCAACTGAGCCAGGCAAGCATAGAAAGCAGGTTTATACTCCGGGACACACATTTGATTTGAGTTATAAAGCACTCCCTCTTGTAACAATGCCCTTGGCAGCCAAGTTCCTTTACGTACAAGGCGCCCACACACTCCTCTCCAAACAATGCAGCTAGCCACCTCAGAGCCCTTTGACTCACCCCCACCTCTGCAGGACTTCACACACTCCCGTCTTTGAACAATGGTATAAGTGTCTTCATACCTGGAAACAATCAATTCTAGAGTTACATATGTAGTTCCAGCATATCTAGGTCTGAAGAATAGAAGGACCTATCTGGCCTCAGCTGGCTTTGGATACATGAACACTAAGGCAAAACTGTGCCCTCTAGTAACTTTTCAAGTGAGTCCCTTATTTACCATCTTATATTTATGCACACTTGGGTGTGTACATGATTAAAACCAGATGAATCATAGAAAGGCTCATGAGCTGTAAGAAAAATGAATATATGACCTAATGTATTCATGAAAGTAGAGACCCACCTGAATTATGACACTTTATAATCAGTCCCTCCTTACCTTAGACACCATAAAAAGAGGCACCATGCTGCAGCCTGGGCCCTTCAGTACCCTCCCTCATGTCCAGCACTCAATCCTGACAGTGCCTTCCTCTCTAATCTGTACTACCACTTTGCTCCAAATAAAGTCATCCTGCTTTTCTTGCAAATTTCTGTGAGCTTTTATTTTCAATGTTTTAGATAAAAGGCCAAGAACCTGAAGACACCTGACACAGCTCGTAACCACTAGTAACCACTAGTAACAAGGTAACATGCCCGCTCTTCTTTGAATGTTAGTCCAGCCTGAACATCTGAACCATTTCAAAGTGCCATGCTTTTAACTTGCATCTCTGTGAAAGAACTTCAAAATATCTAAGCACTATTGTGAGAGAGTTTGTGTATGTGTGATATGTGTGTGTGAGAGATGTGTGTTTGTAATATGTGTGTGGTGTGTGTGATATATAATGTGTGGTGTGTGATGTATGATATATGTGTTGTGTGGTGTGGTGTGTGTGTGTGTGTGTGTGTGTGTGTGTGTGTATACTGTGGATGTTTGTAAGCCAAAAGACAACTTTTGGAGTTGATTTTTCTTTCACAGTGGGTACTAGGCATTCAGTTCAGGTCATTAGATGTGTTCTGACAGTGCTTTTATTCACTAAACTACCATGATGATTTCTTTTTAAATACCATTTTTTTACATCCTTCCTAGCCATAAATTAACTGTGCTCTCCATCAACTTTTCCTGTAATTTGTAAGGATTTTTATAATGTCACATAGTAATAGTAAAAAACAGTAGATTAGAAATATGACTCCATTGTTGAGTTTGGAACTAGGGGCTGGAGAGGTGGTTTGGTGCTTAAGAACACTTGCTGTTCTGTAGAAGACCCAAGTTTGTTCCCAACACCCAAGTTGGACAGTTCACCTGTACTGTTACAATCTCCTGTAACTCAAACCCAACATCCTCTTCTTCCCTCCTCAGGCACTTGCACTCATGTGCACACTCCTACACACAACACACACTTTCAGAAGCATAATCAAACCACAAAACAAACAACTTCTGAGAAAGTGTGGAACTGTTCATATAAAATGTGGTGCTTCATTGGGCAATTTCTTCAGTGAACTTAACCAAATCCAGTTTTTCAGTCTAGTATTTCTTAAATTATTCTAAAAACTTTCCCCGGGTGTTGCCCAACTACTGGCTTTCTTGAAATCTTCAGCCGACACGATCACAAAACACACCCCTCGAGTTCCCTGGCCCTCCGCTTTGAGCACCACTGGTCCAGGTGTTTTAGGCGACTGTCCCTGGATCATTGTTCAGTCATATTTGTTTTGGAATCTTTAGGAAGTCTTGGCATCCACATTCGCTTTCATTTCACATCAATTTATAATTTTGCGAATTTGAAATATCATGATATTAAAAAGTTATAATTCTGCATACCTACTCAAACAAAAATAATACTTAAGAGGTCGGGGATTTATCTCAGTGGTAGAGTGCTTGCCTAGCAAGCACAAGGCCCTGGGTTCGGTCCTCAGCTCCGAATAAACAAACAAAACAAAACAAAAATAATAATACTTAAAATTGGATGGGATTCTGAAACAACAAAAGCACAGTAATGATAAAGCTACAGAAACTAAAAAAAAAAAAACAATCTTGAGGGCAGTGAATAGTAATAAATAAATTGTACTTCCTCCCTCTTTCCCTCCTACCCTTCCTTCCTACCCCAAGCTAACCTCTGACTTCCTATGTAGCTCATCTTGTACTCATGATCCTCCTGCCTCCACCTCCTGAGTGCTTGGGCTACAAGCTTTTGTACCACCTCACCCATCCACAGTTCCTGTGTTGCTGATGGGGAGAAGAAGAATCAAGGGCTTTGTGCTTTGCACCTGCCAGGCAAGCTCTCCATCAACTTAGCTGCTCCCCCAGCCCGCTAGTCCTGGCTTCTTAATTTTGACCATTAATTCGTACCATGTGTTGTTGGCAATAGGGGAAATTGGGTGAGGGAAGCCCAAGAATCTCCTTATTCTATCTTGGTGACTACCCCATAAATCTAAAATTATCCCCAAAGGGAAGGAGGTGAAGTCCAGGATGGCCTCTGTAACGACCCACTGCTCTGGTGACTGTTTCTGTCCCATCAATTACACTGGAGAACTCACTTGAGTGTAATTCCCTCCAGGGTCTCATCACCTCCTAACACCACCACCTGGGGCACCAAGTCTCACTATACTTTTTGGTGAATTCCAACTATGTATGGACTGCAGAAGTTAATTTTTGCCTCCATACCTAAGGGGCTGGGGTTGGTACTCGGTTGTCTGGAGTGCTTGCTTAGCCTGCCTGCAGCTCTGGGACCATCCCTGCCACTGCATAAACTGGGTGTAGTAGTGCAGGCCTGCAATGCCAGCATTTGAGAGGAGGAAAAGGAAGGAGAATCAGAATGTCTAGGTCATCTCAGCTACCTAGTGACTTCGGTGCTAGGCCCAGCTATGTGAGACCCAATCTCCCTAAGACCACATTTAAACTGGTGCCCTGCCCTGGGAAATGCTGTGATGATATTATGTGAGTGCATGCTCTGAGACTGTTGCTTACACTATCTTTATTCTTTGAGAGGATTAAACTTGATAGAATTATTAGAATAAATTTGTCAAAACTTACCACATTGCCAAATCAATTATACATGTATGGCCTGTTTATAAAGTTTGTTATCGTGTGTGTGTGTGTGTGTGTGTGTGTGTGTGTGTGTGTGTGTGTGAGAGAGAGAGAGAGAGAGAGAGAGAGAGAGAGAGAGAGAGAGAGAGAGAGATGGGTATGTGTGAGCACAGACACATGCTACAAATGCATATGGCAGTCATAGGTCATCTTTGTGGAATCCCCTTTCTCTTCCCACCTTTGCATAAATTCTGGGGATTGAACTCTGGTCACCTCCCAACCCACAAGCCTAGCTCTGAAAACAGAAGTAAGGATAACCAGAGATGTAAGCTATCCCTATTTCCAATAAAATCCCCCAAACTCAGTGTCCTTCCAGGCTCCTGATAGTGGAATTACAGCTGTAAAAGGTTATTGATGCAGGTGATCTTTGGACAGGTGTGTGGTTAGAGATGAAGCTTTGTGTGTGGAGTCTGCTGAAGTCAAGGCCACTAAACAAGGCTTGTTATCTACCCTGGTGAAGCAGAGGCAAGGGAGAGTTAATGTAGATCCTGCAGGCACACTAGGAATCCATATTGGGTATTAAGCATTTTCCCAGGCTCGTAAGAATTTCCCAGCGTGCTTTTGTCTTATTGCTCATCATAGTAAGTCTCTTGGCAACGAAGGGGCAAGAAAGCTACTTTTTCATCATTTTTCTTCCCCTGTAGTTTTCTTTGTGGATAAAAATGTATCTTTTCCTGGCTTCACAGTTATAAAAGAAATGCTGATAATGTAAATCTGAGTGTTTCAGGTTTCATAGTTCTTCCCATTTTCTCCTTAGATCGTATTTGGAAATATATGCACCCTACCTGGTCTCACACTTCTTACAATAGCTTCTTTCTCACATTGAATGGATTTTGAATAAACACCACAACTACATTTCATCTTAGTTTGAAGTAGTAAACTTAAAACTCTAAGGGATGAAAACTATTAAAATCTGCCTTTATGCACACAAGTTGACATAAGACAAATTATCCCATATCACAGTTTATTTGGGGCTGGAGATGTAGTTCAGTTTGTAGAGTGCTTGCTTAGCAAGAATAAAACTCTGGGTTTGACCCCAGCACCACATAAAACAGGCATAGGGTGTGCATACCTCTAATTCCAGCATTTGGGCGAAGGAGGCAGGAAGATCACAAGTTCAAGGTCATCCTCAGCTACTTACTTGAGGTGAGGACAGCTTGGGCTATGTGAGACCCTGCCTCATAAATAAATAAATAAATAAGTAAATAAATAAATAAATAAATAAATAAATAAATAAAAAAAATAGTACTTGCAGATTGTATTTGTCTCCTTTTAGGAAAGGTTGCTCTTATTGACTTCAAAATGAAAAGAGAATGTGGCAAGTATGGGTGGACTATTGTGAGGTATTTGTTTGTTTTGCAAAACCCCTTTCTCATTTGGAGTTTTAAAACATAGTAAATCTAATCACAAAGGTAACTGTGGCCCCAGAACATTGATGAAATTCCCTGGTCTATGATGTCATTTCCATCCTTAAGTCCTTCCATTCATGGAGATGGAACATACCAGAGTTGGCAAGATACTAAGTCTTCTTGGTGTTTTCTATTCTCAGGGTGTGCTTAAATACCTGGAGTGGAGCGGGATGGGTCTGGATGGAATTGGAACTTTCATACTCTGCATACATACATCACCTGCTTAAAAAGGTATAATGAGGGGCTGGAGAGATGGCTCAGAGGTTAAGAGCACTGACTGCTCTTCCAAAGGTCCTGAGTTCAATTCCCAGCACCCACATGGTGGCTCACAACCATCTGTAATGAGATCTGGCACCTTATTCTGTGTACATAATAAATAAATAAATACATCTTTAAAAAAGGTATAATGACACCCAGCACTTCCTAATAACCAAACCCTAAAGCCCCACTCCATTATGTAGCTTCTTAAAAAGGTGTAATGACACCCAGCACTTCCTATTACCCAAATTCTAAAGCCCTGCTCCATTAAGCACCATCTTTGGAAGATCTTCAATTTACTTCCCATTAGTAATTCATTCTCTGTTAACATGCCCCACACTAAAATGAACTTCATGAAGGCAGAACTTTTTCACATAAAATAACCTGACAAATAGTAAAAATTCAATTTTTTCTTTACTTTTCTTCCTTTCCTCTCTTTCTTCCTCCCTACCCCCTTCTCTATTTCTCCAGGATGGGTTTCCTAGTTCTCCCGGGCTAGTCTACATCTGGCTATGTAACTGAGGATAACACCTCTGATCCTCCTTACTCCATCTCCTGAGTGCTGGGAGTACAAACAAGCATGTGCTACCACATCCAGTTCCTGCAGAGCTAGAGTGGGCACCTAGCGCTTTGTGCTTGCTAGGGTATGTATTTTCCCCACTAAACCACATCCCCAGCTCTGCTGAATGGGTTTCTGATGAGTGCATTATGAATTAATATTCATCCCCTCACTAAAGTAGCATATGAAAGAATCTAAGGGAAGAAGGGGAGCATTGGGAGAGATGTCTGGAGGCCTCTGCTTTCAGCTTCCCTGGGTTGATGACACGGGTAACCTCGGGCAAGTTCTTACTCATCTAAAATGCTATCTGGATTCTAGGTTCTGGTTAAAGTGCTTGAACAGTAGTAGCTTATGGTTTGTCCCGCTTTCCAGTTAGTTTGGACTCCAAGTTCTTGCAAACTCAGTTGATGGGATGCTAAGACATGGCATCTAAGTTACATTGTGTGATGCCACACGTCCAGTAGCAACTTCCTTTGAACTGAAACAGTCCATCTCCACCGAAGTAAGCAACACTTAGAAAGCTGGGGAAGTAAACAACCCACAAGTCTCAGGATGTTCCTTATACCCACAAGATTCTCAAGGCTCTTTCTCTGGGCTACAGAAGCAATACAAATTGCTGGGGAGATGACTCTCACTTGTGCAGCTGCCTGTAGCAAGTTGTGCAGTTAGGTCCAGCAGCGCAGCTTTTATGAATCATCATCCTGGGGATAATGCTGGGGATGGATGTGGCTGCCTTTGAGTCATCCATCTGCCTGTGAGTAATCCCAACAATCTCACTGGTTCACTAGGCTTGGGTTGAGACATTCTTTGGCCTGTTGTTGGTGCTGTATCATGACTCCCCAGAAAAGTCACACAACACCACAGATTCTACATTAGCATGTATTTTAACCTAAAACAGAAAAACATATGATATTAATAACTATTCCAATTTTGGTTTATGTTGTATGAGACACACTACTTGGTTAATGATTCTGTGTGTGTGTGTACTGAATATTTCCTGGGGGGCTTTCTTAGGTTATTCTTATACCTGTATATTCATTTACTATAATTAACAGGCTGCTTTTCTAAGGGAGGGTTATTGTTGGAATGATATGAGCTGACAAGATTCACCATGAAAATCAAAGATGCCAAGTCTGTGGCTCAGATTGCATATCATAGCTGAAATCAGAATTACATTAGTTGAGCAGCCAGGGGAGAGAAAATGGCCGTGTTGGGCACCTGCAGGTAATGTTCATCATCACTTGAAAATGGGAATGATGAAGGGCGGGTTGAATCCTGCTTGCAAACAGGCTCAAGAGTGTTTACTCTGTTATCAGTTACTTTTCTCAGCGCTGCGCCAAATTTCTTGATAAAAGCACATTAAGGAAGGAAGTTTTCATTGAAGTTCCCATTCAAGGGTCCAGTCCACAGTGGCAGGGAAGGCATGCTTGCAGGAGCGTGGGGCAGCTGGTCACACTGTGTCGACTGTCAGGGAGCAGTGAGAGATGAACGCTGTGTTCAGGTCACTCTCTCACCTGAAGTCCAAGCAGTCAGGGTGGGTTTTCCCAGTTGACTTAACCAAATTACACACACGGCCAAAGGCTTATCTCCATGTGATTCTAGACCCTGTCAACTGGACGGTTGGAATGAACTGTCACAGTTTCGCCCTTAACTTGAACGTTTAGGTAAATGAGATACTTGGCATTTGGAACCCTAGTTTTATATGTCCAGTAAGTAGGATGGGAAAGAGAAGTCAGGCTTGCCTAGTTCATTTGACCCATCAAATGATCATCCATTTGGGGGAAAACACGATACTTCAGATCAATGTTTTATTTCAAACTTATTTTTAAGTTTGAAGACTATAAAATGCCAGATATGTGCTTGTCATGTGAATTCATTGTACATGCACATGCATGTTTACACACAACTGAAATCAGTGTCTTGGCATAGTGTCTATTCCAGCTCTGGTTAAGCAATCAGATATTTGTTCACTCTACTTCACCGTTTGTTAGCTGTGAGTCACTCTTCTGGCTTCACGACTGTCTCTAGTGGCTTGAAGGCAAAAACAAATCAACCACTGGTCCAGCCAGTCTCAGGAGATCCCGCAAGACAGTACAACCCTTGGCCAATAGAGACAGCACACTGGCCACAGAATTCTTTTCTTTCTTTCTTTCTGCTTATATGTACATGTTCGTGCATGCCATGTGTGTGAGGGGGCCATGGAGGTGAGTGGCGGGTGTGAGAGCTCTTGAAGCTGTAGTTAGGAACAACAGATGGAGTTATAGGAAGTTGCCAGCCCCTGACAGGGGTATTAGGAACTGAATGAATTTGGATCCCCAGGAAGAACAGCCAGTATCGCTACCCCCTGGGCAATCTATCCTGAATTATTACTAGAAATCAAAGCTTTTAAAATGCTGCACCTTTCCAATAAATGTATGAAAAATGTCATCCTCGTCAATCATTAGTGAAATGCCAGTTAAATCTACATGGAGCACCCATGTCTTCCTAGTCAGAAGTCAGTCACTGAGAAAGCAAACAATGGATGCTGGTGAGGATATAGACAAAAGGAAGCTTTACACATAGATGATGGGAATGTAAACTACTCCAGGCTCTATAAAAATCAGTGTAAAGCGTCCTCAAATCTAAAAAGAGATCTACCAGGTGACCCAGCTAAACTGTTCATGAGTGTTTACCAAAGGACACTAAGTCAACACATCACAGAGATCTCTGCACATCCACATTTTCTGCAGTGCTAGCCACAAGAGCTAAGTTGTGGAAGCCGCCTAGATGTCCATCAACCACAGAATGAGTAAGGAGGAGGTGGTTTATGTAGGCAATAAAACCTTTCCACCATAAAGTAGAACCGAGTTGTGTTATTTACAAGAAATTGTATGCAACTGTGGATACTTCTACTAAGTGAATTAAGACAGTCTCAGGAAGGCAAATACTGTTGTCTCTCACTTGTGATTCTTATCTTTTATATAGAATCATAAAGTCCTATGTGTCTATAATGTGAAAATGAACTGAGTGTGTCTAAAGGAGCAAAGGGAACTAATGGAAGGTGGCATATGAAGATACTGCTCACTGCATGGTATATACTTACCTGAATGGCAAAAACAAACAAACAAACAAACAAACAAAAAACCCAAGAAACAGAATTCAAATAACAACACCAATAAAAAGAATGCTAGGCCTTTTGACAAATAGAGCTGGGACAACTAGGTGTCCAAATGCAAGAGAAAAGAAAGAAAAATTAAATGAAAATTCCTAAAGAACTCGATGTAAAGCCTTAGGAGAAAACACAGACATAAACAAATAGCTGGAGTTATAGCTCAGTGGTGGAGTTCTTTCATAGCGTGTACAAGGCCCTGGGTTCAGTTCCCAGCCCTTAGATAAAACAGAAAAAAATATAGACATACATTTTTGTGTTCTCTGATAGGCAGAAGCTTCTGAGCTAAGGCATCTAAACCACAAACAGGAGAAAAAACGCAGTCATTTGACAATAAAAATGTAAAAGTTTTGTGCTTTAAAGGACTCCTTAAGGAAAAGTAAAAATATAACCTCTATCAAATGAGGGATATATATCTATAATATATAAAGAACTCAAGATTTAATAATAAAAAGACAAAAAATAAAAAATGAGTAAAAAAATCCAAATAGCTCAAAATTCTTCAGTGTTTGGGATAGAAGAAAGAAGGAAGGAGGAAGATGGGAGGAGGGAGGAGGGGGGAGGGAGGAGGGGGGAGGGAAGGAGGAGGAAGGGAGGGGGGAGGGGGGAGGGGAGGGAAAAGAGGAGGATGAAGGAGGAGGGAGGAGGAGGAAGGAGAGTGCTTCTTTTTCTTGGAGACTTTCTAGAAGTTTGGAAGAACAACTTGGGTGAATTCCCAGTTTCCTATGATAATTCATTGTCACAGCATTGCTGGTCCCTGGCGTAGGAGGGAACCCAGACCCAGTTCCTTCCATGAGGAAAGGAAATAAGCCCAGAGGCACACCAGTTTTCTCAAGACCACAGGTCCAATTGGAAAGAAGCTACTCCTAGAAGAGGCCAGCACTTTAAGGACTTAAGAGTCATGGTTATAAAAGAAGAGAAAAATACAGAGGACATGAAGACAAAGGGGCAGGAGAGAGGGACACAGAACACAGCATATATGCTTGCCACACGCGTGACCTTTGTCTCTAGACACAGGCACGGACTCCTTGGGCTTGTGAAATGGTGTTTAGAAAGGGAGCAGCTCATGCAGGTGTGAAGTCTGAAAGCACAGCAGCTGTCCTGTGGGAACTCAGCTGGAATTGTTCCTTCAAAGACTCAGCATTCTCAGAGTGCCCCCTGCAGTTCTCCTCAGACACAGCCAAGCCTGGGAATGGGTTCTGCTGAGTGTACTTTCCCTTCTCTTCATCGCCTCGGCAAACTCTTTCCTGCCTACATTTCTCTACTGCCGCCAAGACACTGGTGTCTTTGTTTTGTATTCTGGGAGAAAGCCTGTTGTACCCCGACATCGTTTCTCTGTGTCAATTATGTATATATATAAAATGTAATAACACATACACTATGTAATACTGTATTACATATATTTATTACATGTATATATACACACATACTAACTGTATATTATATGACAAAAATGCATATTCAACAAGAAACAAAGATTATCCCCAAATTAAAAAAGACCTTTAATCACACTATCTAGATAGAAATGCTGGCAATCTTTAGTGGATTTTCTTCCAGCCCTTTTTCTTTTAGAGGATGGTGGATATTGCATATCTATATACACACAGAGATGCATATTTTTTTAAAAAGACTCCCTGTTTGAATATTCGTTAACATAACATCGGTTTTGTTTTGCTTAAGGAAGCTTTCCTATTCAGCACCCTACTGTAAGTTTTTAGTATAGTATGTCTCTCTGATAATAAAGTCACTAAATGCCTCTGTGGGATTAATCATGCACAGACCATGAGTTTGTTGCTAATTTTCTCTTTGTCTATCTGCTGCAGAGCTGAGACTAATTTCTCAAGCAAATGAATTGTCAATTAGGAAGGCTCTTTTAAAATATGACCTTTGTTTTGTTTTGGGACAAGTCTCTCTAGGTAGCCCTGAATGTACTGGCACTTGTGGGTAGACCAGGCTGGCCTCAAACCTACAGAAATCCACCTGCCTCTACTTCCAGAATGAAAAGATTAAAGGTATATGCCACCATGCCCTGCTACACATATCTTTTAACTTTTAAATTGTATTTATATTTTTTTATGGGAGAGTTAGATGTGTGGAGGTCAGAGGACAACTTGTGGGAGTCTGCTCTCTCCTGTCTATGTAGGTCTTGGGAATTCAGCACAGGTCATCGGCCTTGGTAGCAAGTATCTTTACCTGCTGAGCTAATTCGTTGGCCTGGGTCTTATATTTAAGAGGTGGGTTTCCTTGTACCCTCTACCTGACAATGATATATTCTAGGTCAACCTGTAGAAGTATGAATGGCTTTATATACGTTTTTCTTTTTCTTTTTTTGTATAAAGTGAAGAGTTAAGTTTGCTGTCAAGAATATCATAAATGATTTAGAAATATCCTCCCAGGAGATCAAGTAGGATTTTTCATAGAACTTCCTACAGCATCCTTATCTGATGCTCGTATGCTTTGTTTGGAATCACATTTTATGTTTCATGCTATTGACAGATGTTGTTAGCTTGTCACTGACAGCCTTCCTACATAAATTCAATCTCCTCTAGTTGTTCAGTCTCTTGCTAGTCCCTGGAAGCCTCTAATTCCACACATCGTTCTTCGGTTCATTACCTAGACTAAGCTGGAACACACCACTCCAATAACAATCTGTTACCACGTTCAAGGCCAAGTTGACTTAGATATGCTTGGCATGCCCCCATGATTTCACAGTGTTCCTTCACTGAGTGTGTGTGTGTGTGTGTGTGTGTGTGTGTGTGTGTGTGTGCACACGCACACTGTTTAGGCATATGAGTGCCTATATGTAGAGGCCAGGAGATACCTTCAGCTGTTGTTCAGAACAGCCATTCACATCCTTCTTTCAGATGAGGTCTTTCACTGACCCTGAAGCTGGTTGATTGGGCTAGGGAACCCCCAGGGATCCTCCTGACTGGCTCCCGACTGCTGGGATTACAGACATGCTACCACTCCTGGGTTTTTTTCTGTGGGTTCTGATGATGGAGTGCAGGTCTTCACACTAACATGGCAAACATCCTACCCACTGAGACCTCTTCTGAGCCACTTTATTAGCTTTAATTTCCCTTTTACCTTGACTAATATTTTTTGCTCTTATACTAGAGGACAGATACATTTACAGACCTCAGAAATACACCATGGACAGGGCAGTCTCTGTTCTCTGAGAGCCTTTGTTTGAGTGTGGAGATAATAACAGCCAATGAACCAACAAATACTTTGTATGTCACGTTGTTATAAATGATAATACAAGAAAGCAAAAACAAGGAGATGGGGGCTGCACATGATGTAATGGGGGGATGCTCTTGATATAACTAGACAGAGAAAGCCATCTAAAGTGATATTAGGAAAGGTATCCAGAGGAAATGTGGGATCATGTAGGAATTTTGAGATAAGGTGTTACAGCTGAGGGCATATTAAGGCCTGTGATATTGTTTTAGATGAATTATTCAAAAACTTGGTTTTTAAAATGATGATTATACATGCTTATTATTGCACATTTTTTGGTGGGCTGGTAATTTGAAAGTGACTTGACAGGGTGGCATTGGCTCAGGGACTCTTAAGGGCTATTAGCATTTTTGGCTCTGAGCTGATGCTGATCACTGGGAGGAGAGCTCATGGGGTTTCTCCATACATTGGGTACATTGGGTAAGTCTGCTCATTGCATTGAGATGGTATCTTTATAGTTCAGCTGACTGGCTTCCCCCAGACAAGAAGAAAGGCACAGATGTGACTTCATGGCACTTTCAGGACACCCTTACTTCTGCAATTTCCAACTGTTACGCAAATCAACCTTCTTTGTGTGGGAGGGAGCAATCCACGGGTATAAACCACGAGGCAGTGATCACATCTTAGAGACTGGCCACCATGAGAAGGGAGAATGGTGATAAGTTCAAGAACCATAAAGGAGGAGATGGAAAAATGGCTCAGTGATTAACAGTGCATGCTGCTTGGGACGGAGAGATGGCTCAGAGGTTAAGAGCACCAGCTGTTCTTCCAAAAGGTCCTGAGTTCAATTCCCAGCAACCACATGGTGGCTCACAACCATCTGTAATGAGAGCTGGTGCCCTCTTCTGGGCTGTAGGCATAATGCAGGCAGAATACATAAATAAATAAATCTAAAAAAAAAAAAAAAAAGAGTGCATAGTGCTCTTCAGAGGACCTGAGTCTGATTCTCAGCCCCATCATCCAGAGGACTTATATGAGTTTCCAGAGCTAACACTGGGTGACTCACAACCATCTGTAACTCCAGGTCTAGGAGATGTGATACCCTGTTTTGGATGCTTGAGGCACCAACACTTATATGTATACATGCCCACACAAATAGCCACACACACACACACACACACACACACACACACACACACACCCACACACAATTTAGAGTAAAATAATAATAATAATAATAATAATAATAATAATAAAGAATTGTGAAGAAGCCTGACTGTTTACAGTGGAGTTAGTTAGGAGATGCATAAGAATACATAGGACCTTGGGGCTGGCAGGGAACTCAGCAGGTAAGGTGGCTAGCTGCTCTTCCATAAGACCTGGGTTTGATTCCCAGGACTCACATGGGGGCTCACAACCATCTGTAACTCTAGTTTCAAGGGATCTGATGTCCTCCTCTGACCTTCAAGAACATTGCATGCTTATGGTGCACAGATACTTGTGCAGGTGATACACCTGTATACATAAACAAAACAAAAGAACTCTCACCAAGCAGCTCTTCTCCAAATCACTGTGTGTTTGTCAACAAGGGCTGGAATCATCCCACCTATCTGGGATGCTGCCACTGTGGTGTAGCAACAAGTGTTGGCATCAGATGCTGTTGCACAGGTTGCTGTGTGGATTTAGGATCCTCCAAAAGGCACAGTTCCAGCTTGGGGGCTATACACACCCACTCATATAGCTACTGAAGGAGCTGTTATCAGCCTGGTCTTCATGATTATTTATGATGAGAGCAACAAGGATCAGGTTATTTGCAATTGTAGATTGTTCAATAATAGACTGTGAATACAAAAGTAAGTTTGTGGTTGATATATTGTGCACCCCAATAAACTTACCTGGGGTCAGAGAACAGAACAGCCATAATATTAAACATAGAGGTTAGGCAGTGGTGGCACATGCTTTTAATCCTAGCATTCCTAAAACAGAGATCCATTTGAATCTCTGTGAGTTTAAAGCCACACTGGAAACAGCCAGGCATGGTGACTCATGCCTTTAATCCCAGGAAGTGATGGCAGAAAGCAGAAAGGTATATAAGGGTGAGGACTAGGAACTAGAGCCTGGTTAAGCTTTCAGGCTTTTGAGCAGCAGTTCAGCTGAGATCCATGCGGATGAGGACTGAGAGGCTTCCAGTCTGAGGAAACAGGATCAGCCGAGGAATTGGCAAGGTGAGGTTGGCTGTGGCTTGTTCTGCTTCTCTGATCTTCCAGCATTCACCCCAATACCTGGCTTCAGATTTGTTTTTATTAATAAGACTCTTTAAGATTCATGCCACATAAGTGGCTGTACAGAATATGATAACTAGTGTTAATTGTCAACTTGGACCGAGTCTGGAATTGCCTAGGAGACAGGCCTCTGGACACACTGTGAAGAATTATGTAGAATCAAGATTAGCTTCTGAGAATGCCTGTCAGGGATTATCTTGATCACACTAATTAATGTTAGAAATTCCATCATAACTATGGGTAGGCTCATTCCCTGGACTGGGATCCCAGTGTAGAAAGCAGAAAGTGGGCTGAGCAGCAGAATGCATTCACTGCTGTCTTCTGACGTGATGTGGCCAGCTGCTTCAAGCTCTTGCTGCCTTCACTTCCCTGCCATGATGGACTGGACCTAGAACCTAAGCCAAAAGAAACCCTTCCTGTTGCTGGGATAGTTTACCCACCCCAGCAACAGAAAAGAAGCGAGACCACATCCGGCAGTTGGAGTAACTGAGAGAAACTGAGACACAGGGTGCAGTTGGGGTAGCTGAAACACAGTGGATTTTCCATTCAGGTGTCATGCAATTCTTTTTTTCTATGTACTTACTCATTTTTATTGTGTCTGGACTAGAGATGTAAGTGGTGAGTTCATTAGAAAGGAAAACAGTAAGTATGGGGTTTTGCCTTCGGGGAAAGCCTTGCTATTAAGGCAAGTTAATGTTTACCTGAAGAATAGTGGACTGCTTCCCAGAAAGGACCTAACATATAACAGTATTTAAAACTTTCTAAGTGTCCATATAGGCTATAATCCAGCTACAACGTAGGTTGAAGCAGGAGGATCACTAGTCCAAGGCCAGCCTGGGCTGCACAGTGAGTCCAAGGCCAGCTTTATTGAGGTCTGTCTGTGCTGGTTGTTTTTTTTTTTTTTTTTTTTTTGGTCAACTTTACAGACCTAGACATATCTGAGAAGAGGGGATCCTAATTGAGAAAATGCCTCCATCAGATTGACACACAAGCAAGTCTATAGGGCATTTTCTTCATTACTAATTTTGATAGGGAAGGCTCAGCTCAGTGTGGGTGGAGTGACCCCGGGGACAACTGGTCCTGAATGGTATAAGAAAGCAGGTGAGCAAGCCATGAGGAATGAGCCAGTAGGCAGCACTCATTCATGGCTTCTGCTTCAGTTCATCCTGATTTCCTTCAATGATGCACTTTTGGTTATGGTGTTTTATCACAGCTATAGAAATCCTAAGACAGACTCTTTCTCAAAACTTAAAAGACACCATCCCCCACCCCCAAAAAAGGCTTTGGATATAGTAGTAGCATGAGGGAAGCCCTAAGTTCAATTTCCACACTAAAAACAAAACAATACAAGACTGATTGATTATTTAGTGTGTGTTATTAAGGTAATTCCTAGTTAAGACTTTCTTCCCAGATGATTCTTGTTTATGTTAAGTTGACAGTTGAATCTGACCAGTACAGAAACTTAAGCTTTATTATTTATTTATTTATTGGGTTTTTGTTGTTGTTGTTGTTGTTGTTGTTGTTGTTTTTTTTTTTTTAGACAGGGTTTCTCTGTGTAGCTTTGCGCCTTTCCTGGATCTCACTCTGTAACCCAGGCTGGCCTCAAACTCACAGAGATCCGCCTGCCTCTGCCTCCCGAGTGCTGGGATTAAAGGAGTGCACCACCACTGCCCAGCATTTATTTATGTATTTATTTATTGGTGACTTTCTATTTAAGGAAAATGTCAAAAATATATGAAAGTAGACTGATGTAATGATATCCCAGGAGGTGTCATCTGGTCCCTGGTGTGAGAGATTCTTGGTTGGTCCTGTGTTCTATTTATATCTATTTGTCCTGGTCTCTTTCTTCTACTAAATAGTTTGAAGCCCACACATTGTGTTTTTTTGCATTTGTTAAATACTTTCGTTAGTACATACTTCATGCAGATGTCTCTAGCCTTTTGATGCTTTGATCTGACATTGTTGTCCTCAGAGTTTATGGTTGTGAAAAGTGCAACTGAAAGAAAATAAGCAGCTGAGGAGATAGCCCAGTGGGTAAGGTCCTTGCTGCTCAATCATATGGACCCTAGTTCAAATCTCCAGAACCCACTTACAGCCAGACACAGTAGCACATAACTGTAATTTCAGTTTTATATGGTGAAATGGGAGCGGAGGCAGGAAAATCCCCAGAAGTTCATGGACAAACTAGTCAGGCACACACATTTGCAAATAAAAGAGGACCCTCATGGAAGAGCTGTCCCTCACTTAGGAGAGATGGCCCTACCCCTTCACTCTGGTATGGGAGAACTGGCCCTGATGCCATGGATGTAGATCAGCTGACTCCACCCCTCACCTGAGGTTGGCAGCCCCAGTGGCCCAGACTGACCAGCTTAGCTGCCATCCAGGGCCTTGGATTGGCTCACCATAACATCTACTCCATCTAGGACCTGCTGGAGTGTGTGAAGGGAATGATCCTGTGAAACAAACCACAGGATCTCCATGACTAGGGCAGCCATGGAATATCTAGAGGAGTTTTGATGAGGGTCCAGTGATGATGATGTGACAGAAACCAGAGGCCTTGAACCAGACCAGTGACTCATTGCAATGAACACTTGCAAGTAAGGCTAATTGGACTAAAGGGTACACTGTGTAACATACCACAGCTCCCAATGCCAGTAATACAAATCAAGAGGTGTTGGAGAGGAGTGAAGAGAATTTTTTGTTTGCTTTGTTTTAGTTTTAATATTTTTAATTTTCTTTTAGGGGTGCTGCAAGGGTAAGGGGCAACTATGGGGGGACTGGGAGATGAGTGGAATTGGGGTGTGTGATGGCTATTCTTGGTTGTCAACTTGACTGTATCTAGAGTGAACTATAATCCAGAAATGGAGGGCACACTTGAGGCAAGAAGACAATGTGCCTTTGATCTGGATCTTTAGCCTGGATGATACATGCCTTTAATCCAGACCTGATGCAGGAAGGCACACCTTTAATCTAGGCCACACCTTCTGCTGGAAGCCTATAAAAGGACAAGGGAAGAAGGAAGGGGTCATTCTTTGCCTGCTTGCGCTCATCTTGTCAGTACATCCAGAAGACCAGCTGGGACACCCAGTCTCGTGGGACTGAGAAGTTACTAGATTCTCGGACTTCCTGTTTACAACTAGCCATTGTTGGACTACAGCCTATAAGTGATTTGAATTAACTCCCATATCAAACAAGATGGACAGTGAAAACCATACCAGGGGCTCTCTTCTAGCCTCCATACTCTTGCACCCCTTCATTGGGACTTCCAGTTCTCCCCCACGTGATCCAGAAAGCCCCACTCCTGTCTCTCCAAGCCCCTCCTACTCACTGAATCTCCAAACAAACAGAAGGCACCAAAAATCCCAGTTCCACTTTCTTTTTTGTTTTGGTTTTTTTTTTGTTGTTTTGTTTTGTTTTTTAAGACAGGGTTTCTTTGTGTAGTTTTGGTGCCTATCCTGGATCTTACTCTGTAGACCAGGCTGGCCTCGAACTCACAGAGATCAACCTGGTTCTGCCTCCCGAGTGCTGGAATTAAAGGCCTGCGCTACCACCGCCCAACCCAGTTCTACATTCTTCCTCCCCTAAGGATGCCAGCTGCCCAAGTAAGTCCCCTCCTAAAGCGTTCAGCTTTTGACCATACTTGGATCCAAACCCAGCTTGTGGCAGACACGTCATCACCCCTTGCCTACAACCTATATAATCCCCCTATGTTAGTTCAGGCATGCAGCTTCTCTGGCCTCAATCTCTAGGACTGGAGAACCTGACCAGGGGTTGCTTTGCTCAAATAAACCTGTTGTTATACTTTTTCAATTTGGCTTGATCTGGCTTACTATGTATCAGTGGAGAAACCTATTATTGGGGGAGCAGAAAACCAGAATATACACACACATAGTATACCACACATATGTACATACACACAAAACAAATACAAAAAGCTATAGCCACAGTGGTAGAATAGAGATGGCCCATTGTTTTTCCCTTCTGTCACTGAGGGCTGGAGTCTAATGTTCCTCACTCTGGACCTCAGCTGTAGAGGCTAGTTTGAGGGGTGGAACATGGCACAAATCTCATTCTGGCCCTTCCAGAATTATGTCTTACAAGGCTTGAAGCTCCCATGTAGTTTGTCAGGGAGGCTGCCAGTGAGATGCACCCTCTGCAGGGAACTCATTGAGGAATCCACACCTTCTCAGGCCAGTCACACTGCCATGTCAAGTGTAAATGCCTCCATTCATTGGTCCCTCCCTCCCTCCTGTCCTTCCTTCCTTCCTTCCTTCCTTCCTTCCTTCCTTCCTTCCTTCCTTCCTTCCTTCCTCCCTTCCTCCCTTCCCTTCTTGTCTTTTCTAATATTTTTGTTTGTGTGTTTATGCAGGTGGAGATCACAGGGCAACTTACAGGAGTCAGTTCTCACCTTCCATCATGTGGGGGATCCTGACATCAAACTCAGTTTGTCAGGCTTGGTAGCAAATGACATTCCAACACCCTAGTCTTAATTTTTTAATCACCTAAAATACTTAATTTACATTAATTAGCTAGATATTTATCCTTTTAAAAATAGCCAGCTGATACTTAGAACTTTAAAAAGATAATGCATGAATAAGCTCCGTATGATTTGTAACAATGTATGATTTCAAACATATTTAACATTTTAATCTGTTTTCTTTGCTCTTATTTCAGCTGTCCCATGTCTTGCTAGGATTCATGTGAAGATGCCCTAAATCTTTCTGTCATGACAATGGTTATCTTTGATCACTCTCTTTTCCTGGTATGACAGGTTGTCCTTGAGCTGAATTCAAACATTCAGTATTTACTTCATTTTATAATTAAGAAAGAGCCTAATAGTCAATTTAATTTTTAATGCATCTGAAGAGATATTACTTTTAAACATTGAGAAATTCAATTATTTTGTTACCAGAAAAAAATTACATATAAAACATGCTTTAAAAGTATAGATTATTAGGGCTTGGGAGATGGCTCCAGTTGATATAGTGCATATTTTGAAAGCGTGAACACCTGAGTGTGGATCTCTAGCATCCACACAAAGCTGGACATGGTAGCATGTACCTATAAACCCAGTGCTGGGGGCACAGAGACAGACAGATCCTCAGAGCTTGCTGGACAGTCTAGGCAAATTGGTAAGGTTTTGGTTCAGTAAGAGACCATATATCTTAATTAATTAATTAACTAATTAATTAATTACAAGAGTGATTAAAGAGACCTCTGGACTCTTCAGACATACACACCCATATGCACATGCATGCATGACCTGGTACACAAACACAAATACCACATACACATTATAAAATAGAATAATAAAAGAAGTAGATCTACATAAGGGTTATTCTTTGATCTAAACTCCAAGAAATGTGTGTTGATTTCAAAGGCCGAATAAAGAACACAGGAACAGTTAAAGGGAACAAAAATGCCCTGGGACTTAGTGGGAAGGCCAACCACCCTGAGATGGGAGGTTCTGGCTGGGAACATAGGGCTGGAATCAGCTTCTTGGCAAGTCACCTCTGAGGCTGCAGAGATTAGATTTCAGAACGGCATCTGTGTCCTTCACCTCGGCTGCCAAAGGCTCAGCTGCTAACCAGTAGCTGGTGTATTTATTTCTGGAAAAAATCCAGGAGTGTGATTAATGCTGGAAAAGAACTATAAGAGTTTGGCTAAAGGCAAGATTTTGGGAGCAAGAATTTAAACTGACGGCCAGGGAAAGAAAGTAGTAAATGAAGAGACAGGGTTCTGTTTACTCACTGAACAAGCATTTACTGAATACCTCTATGTGCAATGTGAGCTAGGTACTGACTACAGAGAACAATGCTCTTCCTCAAGAACTTGTTAGCAGAACCAAGGGTGATGGCACATGTCTGTGATCTCAGCATTTAAAAGTGGAGTCAGGAGAAACAGATGGTCAAGGTCATCCTTGGCTTCTAACTTTCTATAACTGGGAATGTAGCTCAGTTGATAGAGTGCCTACAGAGCATTCACAAAGGCCTGAGTTCAATCCCCAGCACCTCATAAATGAGATATGGCAGCACATGCTTGTAATCTCAACACTCGGGGAGTGGAATTCGGGAGATCAGTGGTTCAAGGGTATCTTCAGCTAAAATAGGGAGTTCAAGGCCACTTACTGTATGAATTCAACTATTTTAGATGTCACACAGAAGTAAAATCATATGCTGTGGATATCACTCTGTATAAATAAAACACTGATTGGTCAGTAGCCAGGCAGGAAGTTTAGGCAGGACTAAAAGAGAGGAGAATTGGGAGGAGAGGTGGGAGGGGGGGCGTGGGGGGGAACACACACGGGACTTGACACTGCCAGCCGCCACCATGATAAGGGAGATGTGAGGTACCAGTAAGCAATGAGCCATGTGGCAAAGTATAGATTATTAGAAATGGGCTGAATATAAGAGTAAGAGCTAGACAATGGTAGGCCGGAGCTAATGGCCAAGCAATTTAAATAATATAAGTGTCTGTGTGTTTATTTTATAAGTGGGTTGTCGGACTGACAGGGCTTGGCAGGGGTTGGAGAGAAGGTCTCCAGCTATAATCATGCATCACTTATCAGTCTATGTCTAAGTTACCTAATATTTTCAGCTTCATTTATGTCGTAGAGGATGAAATTCTCTGTTAAAGGAATGCTGCTGTTTTCAAAGGCTACTATCCCACTCTGTATATAGATACCCAGTTTCTTTATTGTATTTGTTGGTGGAGAAGTAAGTTGATAACATGTCTTAGCTGTTGTGAATAAAACTCGAATGAACACAGGAGTGCAAACAAAATGCTTTAATTACCTTTGGAGGTTTCATCAGTATGGAGACTTCTTGATCATCCCATAATTCTAATTTAAAAATTTTGAGGACCCTAAATTCTATCTTCCAGAATGCTTTCACCTATTCATGCTCTCAACAAGGATGTATAAGAACCTCCTTCTCAGGAGTTGGGGGTTTAGCTCAGTGGTAGAGCGCTTGCCTAGCAAGTGTAAGGCCCTGGGTTCGAGCCTCAGCTCTGAAAAGAAACAAAACAAAAATAACAACAACAACAACAAAAACCCTCCTTCTCCCTGTACAGTTCCAAAGTTACCTCCTGTCTTTTTAAAAAGATTCATTACAAATGACTTATTTTTAAATATTTGTTTACACATTATGTATATGATGAATGTTTTTCCTGCATGTATGTAAGTGTATCACATGCATACAGTGCCCATGAAGACCAGGAGGTTATCAGATGCCCTAGAACTGGAGTCACAGATGGTTGTGGGCTGTCATGTGGATGCTGGGAGCCAAACCTGGGTCCTTTGGAAGATCATTAGAGTTCTTCCCTGCTGAGCCACCTCTCCAGCCCCCGTTTCGTCTTTTTATACTAGCTATTTGATTTATACTAGCACTTCACAGTGCTGTCGTACTGTGCTCTTGCTTATTTATTTATTTTTCCAGGGTGGGAACGTGTGTGATGTACGTGTAGACATCAGAGGATAACCACTGGGAGTCAGTAGTTCCCACTTCCCACATTATTTCTGAGACAGGTCTCTCGTTTCTGCCTCAGTAAGTGCTCCAGGCTAGCTGGCCTGCAAGCTTCCTGGTGATTCTTGTCTCTGTTTCCCATCTTGCAGTTGGAGTGCTGGATTTCAGCTAGTGCTAGCCATCCTACCTGGCTTTTTACAGGCTTTCTTGTGATTAAGCTCAGGTTGTCTGGCTTGAGTGGCAAGTGCTTTTCCCTGCTGAGCCACCACTCCGACCCTCCCCTGCTTTTAATTGCACTTCCCTAATGATGAGTGGCTTTGAGAAATTTTCATACATCTGTTGGGCGTTTTATGTGCCTTGAGAAATGTCTATTTATTGTCTTCTTGCTCAGCAAGTACCAACCCTGACTGATAGTAAGTTTTGTTTATATAATTTCCATTGAGGCCAGGCCCAAGGGAACTCCCACGAGATCACCATGCTGCTCAACTTCAGTGGACACTTGATTATGTCTGCTTTACTATTTCTCACCAGCTGGGCATGGAGCTTCCCTGGTAGAACGCTTGCCCACAAGTGCACTCCAAAACCTGTGGATTCTCATCACACACAGATCTAAATCTCTAAACCCTGTTGCCTTGTTTCTAGAGCACACTTTGACCTCCCCAGGGATCACCTGACCAACCTGATTTTCCTTTGCTTCACTGCATACTCACTCTGCTCTGCCAAACCAGTTTTCTGACTCTCTTTGGGCACACCTTTCTCTCTTCCTCATATATTTTTAACTGACTTTAAAAAAAAAGCCACTTTCACCTTTCCTAACATTGTGTCTCCATCGTTAAAATTAGCCCAAGGCTGATGAGGTTGCTCAGCGGTTGTTGTGGAAAGCCTTTTCCTGGGGATACACAACATACGCACACATGTCTGTTCATGCCAGATAGGGAACCAAAACTAGGTCAAATGAATGATTCTATAAAAGTCCAACTTGGCGAATCATGAGTTTTTACTAGGGTTATTTATAGGGTATGAGTGAGGTGTTACTTACAGGAGTAGAGAACACTCACGTGCATTACTGAGAAACCCATCTCACCTGCTGACCACTCACAGAAGCCGGAACCCTGGAGTTCTCTGTAGGATCACAGGCAGCTCAACAGGTCCCAAGCTCTCCTCTCAGCAGCTCAGCTTGTCAGTCTCCTCCCCAACACTGTTTACTGTTTCTCTAACCTTGAGGAGGGGCATCTCTGAATACTCTAAGTTTTGTCTTTCCCAGACAGGAGAGGTGTGTTGACTTCCCGGGTCTCATGAACCTCTCTCACACTTCCTGCAGGGAATATTTCAACTGAGAGGAAATTACTATACAACAATGGTAGAACACTTGGCCAGCATGCTTAAGGCCTTGGGTTTAATCCCCAGAAACAACACACACACACACACACACACACACACACACACACACACACACACACGATCATATATGGGAACATATCTTGCACTACTTAGAGATATCTACTTTATGTACATATGTACTGTGTATGTGTGTGTATGTGCATATGCACTATACACACATACATACTCAAGTTCATATACAGGAACACATCTTGCACTGCTTAAGAGATATCTACCCTATGGACATATGCACTGTGTATGTACATGTACACCACACACACACATATACACATATATACTTACAATGACATTTTATTCAGCCATAAGGGATGAAATCATGTCATTTCTAAGGAAGCAGATGAGCCTGGGGATCTTCATTTTAAGTGAAGTGAGTCAGACTCATAAGGACAAGTATCACATGTTTTCTCTTATTGTGGAAGTCAGAATAACATATTTATATGCAAGATGTGCATGTGACAGGAAGATTGTGTGGGACAGGAAGAAGACCAGTGGGAGGGTGGTACAAAAAAGGTAAAGACTGGTAAATATGAACAAAGTACGATGATACAGATCTATTTTTAAAACCCCACAGGCTTGTTCCTCCAACTTGTGCAGAAACTTCACAGAATTCAGGGTTATATTGCATACAATTACACTTCAGACTTTAGGTGTCTAAGAACCTCCCAAGTTTATAACATCTGTCTCACTGTGTTTACCCATAAAATGAAATATACTTCATGTTTTAAAAGAAATATTGTATAAACAATGCTGTGGGACGCAGAAATATAAAGTAAGAATTCAGCTGACTATGACAAAGTTATACCTGAAAGAAGCCAAGGGCATGTCCAGAGGATAAAGCCAAGACTCAAGGAAGTCTTGGTGTTACTAGCTTTTGAATATTAGTGTCTCCTGCAATGAATTTCTTATGTGCTATTGTAGCTCTTCCATTCATTTCTTTTTCTAAGATTGGTGTGTTTGATCAATCATTGAGCACAATTTCCCCTATACAATTAAAGTATTTGGATAACATCTCCCAATTGTGCTAACAGCAGTCACACAGCCAGACCCCTAATTTCAGGCCTTTCTGTAATTATCATCATTAACAACATCCGGCCAGACCTTCTCCAGATGAAAGTATCTTCTTTGAGATACTTCCCAGACTTTCTGAAAACAGACTTAAGCATCTAGACTATCTGTTTGAGAAGGCCTGGATGACATGCTAATTAAGCCTAACCATCTTTCTTCCAAATGCTATCTCTGCTCTAGATCAATTAACTCAGAACTAAGGGGTTTTTACTTACCAGGTATGTCAAGCAGTGACTCAGGTTGCCTAGCTACCGAGTTCACTTCCCCCGTCCTGCCAGAAAATGGCACAGCTGAGATTAGGCTGAGACAGATACAGCACCTAAGGAAAATAAGGCAGTTTTATTTTCACTGGTGACTTAGCAAATTATAGGCTCTGAACATTTCACCTAACCACTTCTAAGAATATAGTTTGAGAACATATATCCCCCTTTTCAGATCTAGTAACCAAATTTAGCATTTAGTTGATTTCTTTCCCCGTGAGCCACGTCCCTTTTACATTGCTATGATAGCTGACAATGACTGCACTTTGGGTGGATCTTATCATCCCTCCTTTTGACCTGGAGGGAATTCAAGCCTGATGACCATGCCTTAGCCAGAACATTGCCGTTGCGTAGATATGTAACTGTAGGCCTCAGAGACGAGGAGAGGACTAGATTGGAGAACTAGAAGAACAAGATGGACGATGAGGAAGAACCAGACGGGGCAGAACTAGATGAAGGAACTAAGATAGCACTTAGAGGGGACAGCAGAAAAATGTAGAGAGAATCAGGCAAGAGAGGAGCTAGGCATGAGAGCCGAAAAGAAGCTGGGTAGAGAGAACTGACTCAGAAGAGAAAAGTGAATGGACTAAAGATTTTCATGTATGAAGATTCATTTGATATTGTCTAAGATTAGAATAGTAGGTGGTTGTATATTTTCCACAGACCCAGGGAACAGGCTATTGAGGGGCTGGACCCCAGTAGTCTTTGTTAAAACAATACACATGTTTTCTAAAGATCAAGAATACTAACCCACTTCATCATTTCTCAGAAGCAAGTCAAATAAACTGGTACTTCTCTTGCCAGCCATATGCCCAGCATGGTGGTAGGTACTGCAGAAAGTATGATGTCATACAGTCGACACATGAGAGAGTCTGAATGTCCCACAGACCTTAACTGGGGCCCATAGAGACACAAGACTCTGACCTACCTCCTGTGTGAGAAGGCCAGGCAAATATCATGGCAGGCTCCTAATAACTCAGTTAAGAACTGGGCCTCAGTTCCTGCCTTTTGAAACAGGACAGGCAGTGTCTGAGGAAACCACAAACAAAGGACAATCAGTCTTCAATGCTCCTGATGGCAGGGATAAGGGTGATAGCACATACCAAGCTTGGGCCACTAAGCCAGTCCCCATAAACAGTGGCTCAAGGTAATAAACAAATAAGGACAAAGCCTGGGACATGTCCAAACCTGCTTCTAAATGGAAATACTGTAGTCCCTGGTAGCCCTAGCCAATTAGAACACACTAATATGATTGCCACTTGTATTATCCATTCATATCTGAGATGACCTAACTGTCCCTGAAACTCTCCTTAGCTGTGCGTAAAAGGAGCCTACAAGCTTCTCTCAGGGTTGCCATTTTGCCTTTGTGTAGGATGTGCAGCTCCAGCATGCTGGTACCTTTACTCTAGAGATAATAAATGCTCTTGTTGATTGCATATGTGGATGGTGTTCTTTTGTGGGACTTCTCCAGGACCCTAACACTGCGCCAACCAGAACATAAAGTAACAATATCTGTAACAAATCAATGCCAGATAGCCGAAAAATGAACTGCCAGCTTCCTAGACTAGAGAAAATCAATAACACAGCACTACCAACCTTTTTGTATGCTTACTTTTTTGTTGTTGTTTGTTTGTTTTGATTTTTTGAGACATGGTTTCTCTGTGTAACAGCCCGAGCTGTCCTGGAACTCACTCTGTAGACCAGGCTGGCCTCATATTCACAGATAGCTGCCTGCCTCTGCCTCCCAAATGCTAGGACTAAAGATGTGCACCACCACCACCAAGCTGTATGCTTACTTTTAATTAACTGGAGTCTAACATATTTACTAAGAGCTTTCCAGGTTAAGAGAGCATACCTGTATCTTTTTCCACTCCTACCAAAGCTTTCCTTGCTTTGAGTCACTACCAAATACAAGTGATACTTGCTGTCTGACTAGCTGGAGCAAGCCTAAATACAAGTGGACCTTTTTGCATTCCTGGGAGTCTGGTTCCATTCACACACCAAACTCTGAGGATACTCAAGCCCCATACATATGTATTATTTGCAAAAAGTTCACATATATTCCCTTCATCTTCTTTAAATAACTTCTCTATTATTTATAGTACCTAATACAAAGTAAATGCTGTGTAGTTGTTCTGTGTTCATGTGTGCAAGTCATGAATGTACAAGCACTTGTGTTCACCGACGTGTGTGTGTATGTGTGTGTGTGTGTGTGTGTGTGTGTGTGTGTGTGTGTGTGTATACATGGAGGTTGGATGACAACTTTGGGTTTCATTCCCCAGGTACAAACCTCTTTTACTTTATTTTATGTGTATCAATGTTTTGCCTGTATGAATGTATATCCACCAAGTATGCCTGGTATGGTTAAGTGGCTATGCTCATGGCTGATGGAAGAGAGTGCTGGAGGAAAGTCGTGAGCCATGGTTACCTTTCTAGAGCTTTATTGAGAGAGAGAGGGAGGGAGGGAGGGAGAGAGAGAGAGAGAGAGAGAGAGAGACTGCTGCATGGAGGGAAGGGAGAGAAGAGAGTACAGAAGGAGAATGCAGAGGGCACGCTCACTTTTTAGGCTGGGACAATGTCGCAGGCTGGTGTCATAATTAAGGAGAGAATCCTTATATCCCAGACTTTCGCTTATTATTTTTAAAAAAGCAGGTAAAAACTGCTTCCAGTTGATTTTTGGATGTCGGTTGGCTTTTGGGTTAATGGAAAAGGGGGGAGTCTTTAGAGGTAGACAGGCGTGATGGGATGTTGTCTGCCATCCATATGCTCTGGAGACATGTATCCCTCTTGGCTGTGGCTGGGAACCTTCTGTTTGACAAGATGCTGGTGACACAGAGAAAGCTTAAAGAGGAAAATAATCATTATTATTTTATGTTGGTAGATCTGGCCGTTCCAGATAGATTTTGAAACATATTAAGCTTTATCAGATACAGATTATTTTAAAGTACCTGTTTCCTTTACTAGTTTGGCATCCAGGAGACAGGTGATCAATTGTCAAAAGCATCTCACAGTAATAGATGTTTACATTAAAGTCTTTTTTATAGCACCCAGATGCTTTTGGGTCAGGGCGTGTAAATACCTTTTAGTTGTTGCAGTTTCTTACTTGATGATCTCTGGACTCTGGTTCTGTAGTGGTCCTATATTATTGGCTGAGCAGTGAGTTAGAACAGGGAACTGGGAAGAGAAAAGCTTGTGGTACATGAGAACTTACGTTTTGGAATTAGGGACAAGGCAAAGATCAGGGCCCTGTCTATGCACATGAGAAACATAGGCAGTAACACTGAAAGTACAATTAAATCTGGTGAGGTGGGTAAGGCTGTCCTCTGTACCCAACAATAAAGGAGAGGTGACATCCCAAAACTCCCAGGACTGAGTCAGTGGCTCTGGTGTCCAGAAGGAAATAAATGGATCACTTCCCTGCTGCGTTCTGGGTTCCCTGCCATGTCTGTAGCCAAGCCTAGGTTTGTTCAAGGTCTTAGCTTGATGCACCCATGCGTCTTGGTGCCTGGGGGCCGTCAGCTGACTGGTTGTCTTTCTTTTTTTTTATTTTATTATTATGTGTTTTAAATTTTATACATCAGCCATGGGTTCCCCTGTCCTCCCCCCTCCCACCTCCAACCCCAACTTCCCCCCAGCCCCTCCTCTCCATTCCCATGTCCTCCAGGACCAAGGCACCCCTGGGGATTCATTTAAACCTGGTGGATTCAGTACAGGCACGTCCTGTCACCTCCTTCCAGACTGAGCAAAGTGTCCCTGTGTAAACCCCAGGTTTCAAACAGCCAGCTCATACACTAAGGACAGATCCTGGTCCCACAGACTGGGTGCCTCCCAAGCAGATCAAGCTATTCAATTGTCTCACTTATCCAGAGGGCCTGATCCAGCTGGGGACTCCACAGACTTTGGTTCATAATTCATGTGCTTCCACTCGTTTGGCTATTTGTCCCTGTGCTTTTTGCAATCTTGGATTCAACAATTCACGCTCTTGCAGACCCTCCTCTTTCTCGACAGTTGGACACCTGGAGCTCCACCAGGGGCCTGGCTGAGGATCTCTGCATCCACTTCCATCAGTTATTGGATGAGAGTTCCAGCATGACAGTTAAGGTGTTTAGCCATCTGATCACCAGAGTAGGTCAGATCAGGCTTTCTCTCGACCATTGCCAGCAGTCTACAGAGGATGTATCATTGTAGATTTTTGGGAACCTCTCCAGCACTCTGCCTATTCCTGTTCTCATGTGGTCTTCATTCATCATGGTCTGTTATTCCTCATTCTCCCTTTCTGTTCTTGATCCAGCTGGGATCTCCTGCTCCCCTAAGCTTTCTTTTCCTCAAATCTTGCCCTTCATTACTCCCACTGTCGTCCAGGTTGTTCATGTAGATCTCATCCATTTCTCTGTCAATGGGTGATCCTTCCTAGGGTCCCATTTTCTAGGTAGCCTCCCTGGAGTTGTGTAGCAGTCTAGTCATCTTTGTTTTACATCTAGTATCCTCCTATGAGTGAGTACATACCATGTTTGTCCTTTTAAGTCAGGGTTACCTCACTCAGGATGATTTTTTCTAGATCCATCCATTTGCCTGCAAACCTCATGATGTCATTGTTTTTCTCTGCTGAGTAGTACTCCATTGTGTATATGTACCATATTTTCTTTATCCATTCTTCAGTTGAAGGGCATCTAGGTTGTTTCCAGGTTCTGGCTATTACAAACAAAGCTGATACAAACATAGCTGAGCAAATGCCTTTGTGGTATGATTGAGCATTCCTTGGGTATATGCCCAAGAGTGCTATAGCTGGGTCTTGGGGGAGATGGACTCCCAATTTTCTAAGGAAGCGCCATATTGATTTCCAAAGTGGCTGTACAAGCTTGCATTCCCACCAGCAGTGGAGGAGAGTTCCCCTTGCTCCACATCCTCTCCAGCATAAGCTGTCTTCTGTGCTTTTGATCTTAGCCATTCTGACAGGTGTAAGGTGGTATCTCAGAGTTGTTTTGATTTGCATTTCCTGGATAATTAGGGATGTTGAGCAATTCCTTAAATGTCTTTCAGCCATTTGAACTTCCTCTGTGGAGAATTCTCTGTTTAGTTCTATAGCCCATTTCTTAATTGGACTGTTGGGCATTTTGATGTCTAATTTCTTGAGTTCTTTATATATTCTGGATATCAGCCCTCTGTCAGATGTGGGGTTGGTGAAGACCTTTTCCCATTCTGTAGGCTGTCGCTTTGTCTTGTTGACCGTGTCCTTTGCTCTACAAAAGCTTCTCAGTTTCAACAGGTCCCATTGATTGATTGTTTCTCTCAGTGTCTGTGCTACTGGTGTTATATTTAGAAAGTGATCTCTGGTTCCAATGCATTCGAGAGTACTTCCTACTTTCTCTTCTATCAGGTTCAGAGTAGCTGGATTTATGTTGAGGTCTTTGATCCACTTGGATTTAAGTTTTGTGCACGGTGACAGATATGGATCTATTTGCAGCCTTCTACACATTGACATCCAGTTATGCCAGCACCATTTGTTGAAGATGCTTTCTTTTTTCCATTGTACATTTTTGGCTTCTTTGTCAAAAATTATATGTTCATAGGTGTGCGGGTTAATGTCAGGGTCTTCAATTCAATCACATTGGTCCACATGTCGGTTTTTATGCCAGTACCAAGCTATTTTTATCACAGTAGCTCTATAGAACTTGAGGTCAGGGATTGTGATGCCTCCAGAGGTTGTTTTATTCTTTTGGCTATCCTGGGTTTTTTGTTTTTCCATATGAAGTTGAGTATTATTCTTTCCAGATCTGTGAAGAATTGTGTTGGTAATTGCCTTGAATCTGTAGATTGCTTTTGGTAAGATCACCATTTTTACTATGTTAATCCTGCCTATCCATGAGCATGGGAGATCGTTCCATTTTATGACACCTTCTTCAATTTCTTTTTTCAGGGACTCAAAGTTCTTGTCATATAGGTCCTTCACATGCTTAGTTAGAGTAACCCCAAGGTATTTTATATCATTTGTGGCTATTGTAAAGGGTGATGTATCTCTGATTTCCTTCTCAGCCTGTTTGTCTACTGTATATAGGAGGGCTACTGATTTTTTTTGAGTTGATCTTATATCCTGCAATGTTGCTGAAGGTTTTTATTAGCTGTATCAGTTCCTTGGTTGAATTTTTGTGGTCACTTATGTATACTAATATGTCATCTGCAAATAGGGAGAGCTTGACTTCTTCCTTTCCAATTTGTATCCGCTTAATGTCTTTATGTTGTCTTATAGCTCTGGCTAGAACTTCAAGTACTATATTGAATAAGTATGGGGAGAGGGGACAGCCTTGCCTTGTTCCTGATTTTAGTGGTATTGCTTTGAGTTTCTCTCCATTTAATTTGATGTTGGCTGTTGACTTGCTGTAGATTGCCTTTATTATGTTTAGGTATGTTCCCTGTATTCCTAATTGTTCCAAGACCTGTAGTGGATAGCCATCCCAGCATTGGCCTGGAAGTTCTAACCCCCATTGAGGCTTCGGTAATGGTCATGCCCACAAGGCAGGGTGGAGGAGGAAGTGGAAGACCAAGGATTGAGAGGAGGGCTCGCTCTTCATTCCGGGACCCTGGACGCTGGAGGTAGACCGAGCAGAGTTCTCCAGAGAACACTGTTGGACTGTGCTATAACTTTGCCAGACCCTGCAACCTACCCCTTCATTTGTAAGTTACCCCACAAAATAAACCTCCCTTTTAACTACGTGGAGTGGCCTTAATAATTTCACCAATAAAGACCTTTATCATGAAGGGGTGTTGGATTTTGTCAAATGCCTTTTCTGCATCTAGTGAGATGATCATGTGGTTTTTTTTCTTTGAGTTTGTTTATATGGTATATTACATTGAGGGACTTTCGTATGTTGAACCACCCTTGCATCCCTGGGATGAAGCCTACTTGATCATGGTGGGTAATTTTTTTTGATGTGTTCTTGGAGTCTGTTTGCCAGAATTTTATTGAGTATTTTTGCATCAATGTTCATGAGGGAGATTGGTCTGTAGTTCTCTTTCTTTGTTGCATCTTTGTTTGGTTCAGGAATCAGGGTAACTGGAGCCTCATAGAAGGAGTTTGGTAATATACCTTCTGCTTCTATTGTGTGGAACAATTTAAAGAGTATTGGTATTAAGTCTTCTTTGAAGATCTGGTAGAATTCTGCAGTGAAACCATCAGGTCCAGGGCTTTTTTTGGTTGGGAGACTTTTAATGACTGATTCTATTTCCTTAGGGGTTATTGGACTATTTAAATGGTTTATCTGGTCTTGATTTAACTTAGGTATGTGGTACCTATCTAGAAAATTATCCATTTCTTTTAGATTTTCCAGTTTTGTGGAGTAGAGGTTTTTGAAGTATGACCTGATGATTCTCTGGATTTCCTCATTGTCTGTTGTTATGTCCCCCTTTTCATTTCTGATTTTGTTAATTTGGATGCTCTCTCTCTGTCTTTTGGTTACTTTGGATAAGGGCTTGTCTATCTTGTTGATCTTCTCAAAGAACCAACTCTTTGTTTCATTAATCCTTTGTATTGTTCTCTTTATTTCTATTTTATTTATTTCAGCTCTCAATTTGATAATTTCCTGGCGTCTGTTCCTCCTGGGGGACTTTGCTTCTTCCTGTTCAAGGGCTTTCAGGTGTGCTGTCAAGTCACTAGTGTGAGATTTCTCCAGCTTCTTTATGTGAGCATTCAGTGCTATGAATTTCCCTCTTAGCACTGCTTTCATAGTATCCCATAAGTTTGGGTATGCAGTGTATTCATTTTCATTGATCTCTAGGAAGTCTTTAATTTTTTCTTTATTTCTTCCTTAACCCATTGGTGATTCAGTTGAGCATTATTCAGTTTCCATGAGATTGTAGGATTTCTGTAGTTTTTTCTGTTGTTGAAATCTAACTTTAAACCATGGTGGTCTGATAGAACACAGGAGTTTATTCCAATTGTTTTGTATCTGTTGAGATTTGCTTTGTGGCCAAGTATGTGGTCGATTTTAAAGAAGGTTCCATGGGGTGCTGAGAAGAAGGTATATTCTTTTTTGTTTGGGTGGAATGTTCTATAGATATCGATTAAGTCCATTTGAGCCATAACATCAGTTAAGTCCATTATGTTTCTGTTAAGTTTCAATTTGGCCGATCTGACCAGAGGTGAAAGTGGGGTGTTGAAGTCTCCCACTATTAATGTGTGGGGTTTTATATGTGATTTAAGCTTTAGTAATGTTTCTTTTACATATGTGGGTGCCCTTGTGTTTGGGGCATAAATGTTCAGAATTGAGACTTCATCTTGGTGGATCTTTCCTGCGATGAGTATGTAATGTCCTTCATCATCTCTTTTGATTCATTTTAGTTTTAAGTCTATTTTGCTGGATATTAGGATGGCTACACCAGCTTGCTTCTTAAGACCATTTGATTGGAAAGTCTTTTCCCAGCCTTTTATTCTTAGGAGGTGTCTGTCTTTGAATTTGAGGTGTGTTTCTTGTATGCAGCAGAAAGATGGGTCCTGTTTTCATATCCATTCTGTTAGTCTGTGTCTTTTTATAGGTGAATTAAGTCCATTGATATTAAGGGATATTAATGACCAGTGATTTTTCTGTGCCTTTGAGTTGGTATTCTTCTCCTTCCTCTATCCCTATTATTCATAGGTTTGGTCTTTTCATGGTGTCCCAAATTTCTTGGACATTTTGGGTCATGACTTTGTTGGTTTTAGTGTTTTCTTTGACTGATGAATCTATTTCTTCTACCGTATCTTCAACACCAGGGATCCTGTCTTCCATCTCTTGCATTCTGTTGGTTATACTTGCATCTGAAGTTCCTGTTTGTTTACTCAGATTTTCTATTTCCAACAGTCCTTCTGCTAGTGTCTTCTTCATTTTTTCTATTTCCCTCTTCAGATCTTGGATTGTCTCCTTTGCTTTTTCATGATTTTCATTCAAGGATTTATTGTTTTCTTCTGCTTTAATTGTCCTTTCCTCTAGTTTTTTATAGCGTTCTTCCCATTTTTTGTTTGTCTGTTCCTCTACTTTATTTTTGATTTCTTCTATATAAGGCTCTAGCCTCTTCATGATGTTACTTATAAGGTTGTTTTCTTCTTCTTCCATTCTGTGATGTTCAGGTCTAGCTGTTGGAGAAGGGCTAGGTTCTGGTGATGCTGTATTGCTCTTTATTTTGTTGTATGTACTTCTGCCTTGACATCTGCCCATCTCCTCTTGTGTTCGTTCTTGGTCTTATCAGTGTACTTGGTCCAGAGAGAGTTGACAGATTTAGGGAGCCTCTCTCTGGTCCAGATGGAAGCTCTGGGCCAGATGGGAGCGCTGGTCCAGATGAGAGTGCTGGCCGGATAGGAGCTGGGGGGCTGGACTCTGAGTCTCAGGAAGTCCCTGGGGTCTCCTTATTTTGTCCAGATAGGAGCTCCTCTTGTCCAGATGGGATTTCGTCTGGTCTCTGGTCCAGATGGGAGTTCCAGGGCATGATGGAAGCTTGGGGCTGGTCTCTGATTCTCAGGAAGTGGCTGGGGTCTCCAGCAGATGGGTGTGGGGGCAGGGTGTGGAGACTGCAGTGTCTGCCTGCAGTCTTGGAAAAGGGGAGCCTTCCTGCATGGCCCGCCAATTTGCAGGAAACTGGGGCCAAGTTGGTCAGGTCCTCCCGGGATGGCCTGTGTCCAGCGGTGGGACCCAGGCGCAGTTGCCTCTCTCTGGTTTTCTTTCTAGGTGGCACTTTTAACAAGGCTGTTGATGGCCTGGCAGGGCATTCACTAGCCTGTGGCCTTTTTCCTCACTTAAATCAGGAACCCAACAGCTTTTGGGAGTCAGTGAGTGCCAGCACTTGGCACTTTTGTTTTCAGGCTTTTATCTCTTCCCTGGCACACTTTAAATGCCACAGATGACAATTTGGTCCATGGCGTCAGGAGCCTTGCTCTCCAGATGTTTAAGTTTTAGTTGGGGAGGTCTGGGGAACAAGAGACGGATTTTACTCTGTGTCCTGAATTTTTTGTTTTCCCTGATGATTGGTGGCTTAAGGACAGCTTTTGGAAGATCTGTCAGGAGGCAGAGTATAAACCAATCCTTTTGGAAGACTTGTCTGAAACTGTAAGTTGATTTTTGGCTTAAGAGCCATCCTGACTACTGTAAACTTATTTGCATGGATCTTAGCTGCTTCCAGATCTGTGCCTCCCAAGGCAGTTTGAGAATGAGTGGGTGGAGTTAAGGTGAGTTAGGACAAGAGTCCATAGAAGCAGCCTAAGCCTGCCCATTGCTGGCAGAAGTCAGACAGAAAAGGTTGCACGTGGCAGATGCAGAAGTGGGGAGGGAGAAGGGTTTAGAGCTTTAGCAGAAAGCTTGGAGATAAAGTAACTCTTTTATTTGCCTGTTCGCTGGCAGAAGTTCCCACAACTCTGTTATGTGGCCAGATTTACCAGTACCCACCCCCCATCCACCAATGTGAGTGGTAAATGTATCCGCCCCTTTGTCCCATGGCTGTAGCTGAGAGAAAAATAAAAAATTAAAATAACAAACCAGGATCAGACTCCAATCTCGGGCGACCCCAAAGAGTGGAGAGAGATCTAAGAATCAGCTCAAGTTCTCCATCCTCTTTGTCAAGGGATGGGAAGGGCTGCAGCTTCACTGCAGTTGGTCCACCATTGAACCCTAGACAGCTTTGACTACCTCAGTCAGGAGCGAAAATGTGCCTGCCGTTGTCAGCACAGCCCCAGGACAAACCCTGGGGTGTCCATGGCAAAGAATATAGCTCAGACTACAGTTGCAAGAACAGCAGACTTACTGTGGTGAAGAATCATGGTAGTGTCAGTAGTGGTAGCTATATAGTGGTCCAGCGGAGGCAAGGGACGAGTGTGCGCACTTGTGGTTTCAACGTCTCGCTGGATGGGGGAGGAGGCAGCAAGCAGCAGCAGTCACAGCAGTTCCTCAGTGGTATATCCAAGTCACAGCACCAAATGTTGGTTAAGGGGCAGCTCATGCCAATGGAGGAGGGTGCTGGAGGAAAGTCAAGAGCCATGGTTACCTTTCTAGAGCTTTATTGAGAGAGAGAGGGAGAGAGAGGGAGAGGGAGAGACTACGTGGAGGGAAGAGAGTATGGAAGGAGAGAGTGGAAAGAGAGCACACAGAGAGCATGGTTGCTTTTTAGGCTGGGACGACATCGCAGGCTGGTGATGTAATTAAGGACAGAATCCTTATACCTAGTATCTGTGGAAGCCAGAAAACGGTGTTTGAGCCCCTGATATTGGAGCTATAGACAGTTTCAAATTGCCATGTAGGTGCTGGTAATTGAACTCAGGTCCTCTGTGAAAGCAATAGCTTCCACTGAGCCACCTCTCCAGTTCCCAATTTAGTTTTTGAAACAGTCTTTTACTGACTTGGAACATGCCAAATGGGTTATTCTGGTTGACCAGAGAACCACAGGAATCTGCCTATTTCTGCCTCCTTAGCACTAGGATTATAAGTGTGCTACCACCTTTAGCCTTTTCTTTTTTAAATGTGGGTTCTGCTCACTTTTTGTAGCCCATTCCCTGTGGTAGGATACCTTGCTCAGCATTGATACAATGGGGAGAGGCTAGGCTCTCCTTCAACTTGGTATGCCAGACTTTGTTGACTAACCATGGGAGGCCTTACCTACTCTGAGGAGTGGATGGGGGTAGAGTGAGAGGGAGGTGAGGAGGCAGGAGAAGGGGAGGGAGGGGTAACTGGGGTTGTTATGTAAAATGAAAAAAAATTAATAAATAAACATATAAAAAATGTGGATTCTGGGGGATTGAACTTGGGTTCTTGTGCTTGCACACCAAGTATTTTTGACCACTAACTTATCTTTCTAGCAATATAAGCAGTTTTTATATCACGTTTTTTTAGGGAAAAATGATGAGGAAAGTCTTCACATGTTCAATACAGTGCAATTTTCCCGACCATTTTCTATCTGTGGCTAGTTAAATCCACAGCATGTGACCTATAGGTACAAGAATGGTCATTATCTCTGCTTCTTTTCTTTTAGGTGTTCACTTACTTCCATACTTGGGATTCATGAATTTAAAAGTAAAGTTCAACTAACGACTTAGAGACCCAATATCTAAGACCAGAATCATCTGTAATTTCCTAGGCCTTGAACTTAAACTGTAGCCTTTGAGGCTGATGTACTAGAAAATCAGGGAGGGACTAGGCTGGACACACATGAATTTTTATGGCATAAGTACTTCGGGGGATTGCATTCTCTAGATTGCATTTCTGTGGATATTTTGAAAGGTGTCACACTCACTACTTGATGGATCTTAACCAACTATAATAGATTTCACAGAGCCTTTTAGAGGGATCAACTTTGAAGAGTAAAAAGGAAATTAATAAAAAGATAGAGCCTATGAAACTAGAAAAAGAGCTACAAGCAGATAGGAATGGAGATAAGAAAAGAACTCTTTTAATGAAATGTTCAAGAGGCAGTAGGATGCCCACATTCATTTGAGAAACACTGACTACCAGCTCGTTGATTGGTGCTGTTTTGTACACAGTGGAGAACAGAACACAAAGCCTTGCTGTTGTGGAAATAATATTTGAGAGCATTCCACTGAGATTTGGGGAAGGGAAAGGCAATGACACATGTCCCTAAGACTTATCTCCCATATACTTAAGAGATAGGACTGGCCAGGAATGGTGGTATGTGCATGGTGGTGCCAGTTACTCTATAGAAGGATGGTCACTTGAGCCCAGGAGTTTGAGAACAACCATAAGCAGACATCAGAAATGGTAGTGACCTTGCCTAGCATATCCAAGCTCTAAGTTTGATCTCTAACTCTTTGAGGGAAAACAAACAAACAAACAAATAAACAATCAACAAGGACCTGAAGCTACCAGACTAGACAACAGACAGTTATTTTCCAGAAAGATCTTGAAGTGACTGAGGATTTAACCTGAACAAAGAATATAGGTATGCACATGGAACAAGAATGAAAGGAATGCCTGAGTTGGTCAGTGTCTTAGTTAGGATTACTATTGATTGCTGTGATAAAACGCCATCACAGCTCATCATCAAAGGACCCATATTACAGTTCATCATTCCCACTCAAGAAGAGTGGGAATCTGGAGGCAGGAGCTGATGCACAGGTCATGGAGAAGTGCTGCTTAATGGCTTGATCCTCATGGCTTCCTCAAACTGCTTTCTTATAGCACTCAGGACCACCAGTTCAAGGATGTACCACCCACCATAGGCTCGGCCATCCCACATGAATCGCTAAAAAAAAAAAAAAAAAAAAAAAAAAAAGCCCTGCAGTCTTGCCTACAGCCCAATCTCATGGAGACATTTTCTCTATTAAGATTCCCATCTCAGGGCTGGAGAGATGGCTCAGAGGTTAAGAGCACCAACTGCTCTTCCAGAGGTTCTGAGTTCAATTCCCGGCAACCACATAATGGCTTACCAGCACCCACATGGTGGCTCACCAGCATCCACGTGGTGGCTCACAACCATCTGTAATGAGATCTGGCGCCCTCTTCTGTGTACATAATAAATAAATAAAGCTTACAAAAAAAGAAGAGGGTTGGGGATTTAGCTCAGTGGTAGAGTGCTTGCGTAGCAATCACAAGGCCCTGGGTTCCATCCTCAGCTCAAAAAAAAAAAAAAAAAAAGATTCCCATCTCTAAAGTGACTTGAGCAAGTTGACATAAAATGAGCCACCACAGTCAGGATGGCGCTGCAGCACAAAAGCCATAGCAGGGCCTGTGTTCTAGTTAGGGTTCTACTGCTGTTATAGACCACGACCAAAAGCAATTTGGGAGGAAAGGGTTTATTTGGTTTACATGCTGGGTTCACAGTCCATCACTTAGGAAGGCTAAGACAGGAACTCAAGCAGGGGAGGAACCTGAAGGCAGGAATTGAAGCAGAGGCCATGGGGGAATGCTGCTTACTGGCTTACTCCCCCTTGCTTCCTCAATCTGCTTTCTTATACATCCAAGAACCACATGCTCCAGGGATGGCACCAGTTCCAGTGGGCTGTGCCCTCCCACGTCAGCCATTAATGAAGAAAATACCCTATGGACCAATCTTATGAAGGCATTTCCCCAGCTTCCTCTTCCTAGATGATCCTGGCTTGTGTTGGAAAAAAAAAAATCTAACCAGGACAGCCTGGTTTTATGGAGCAGTCTTTGGCAATTTCTTTCAGACAGCTAGGGGGAAAATATTACTGGAAGAGTTAAATTAGTTTTGAGACTACATGAAAATAATCTACCTACCCACATAGACACATAGGGAATGGCATTATGAGGAATTGTGACCTTGTTGGAGTAGATGTGGCCTTGTTGGAAGTGCTGGGGGTAGGCTTTGAGGTCTAAGAAGTTCAACCTAGTTCTCTTCCTGCTGCTAGAAGATCCAGATATAAAACAGCACCATGTCTGCATGGTACCATGTCCCACTGTGATGATAATGGACTAAATCTCTGAAACTGCAAGCCAGCCCCAATTAAAAATTTTCCTTTATAAGAGTTGCTGTGGTCATGGTGTCTCTTCACAGCAATAGAAACCCTAACTAAGACACATGGTAATAATGGTAACTTGTATGTTTGTGCTAGCATTTTAAGAATTCCATATTCATAGATGAAGCAACTGAGGCACAGTGTTGATAATTTCAAGATTCTATAACAGATTTTCAGAACCCATGTGCTGGGTATGGTAGTGCATGCCTTTGATCCTAGCATTCAGGAGGCAGAGGCAGATAGATCTCTAAGTTCAAGGCCAAGCTGATCCATAGCGGCTTCCAGGCCAGCCAGGGCTTTTAAGTGAGATGTTACCTCAAAAGACAAGCAAACAAAAAACCTAGAACCTATTTTTCTTGATTCTCCCATCCTTTTTAAAAATTATTTTATTTTTGGTTTTTTGAGACAGGGTTTCTCTGTATAGCTTTACACCTTTCCTGGAACTCACTCTGTAGCCCAGGCTGGCCTTGGACTCACAGAGATCCGCCTAGCTCTGCCTTCTGAGGGCTGGTATTAAAGGCGTGCGCCACCACTGCCCAGCTTCCATCTTTTTTTTTTTTTTTTTTTTTAAAGACAGCATCTTACTATGTTGCTCCAGCTGTCCTATAACTCACTATGTAGACTGGGCTAGCCTCCAACTCAGAGGTCTGCCTCCCTCTGCCTCATAAGCACTGCGATTAAAGGTGTGCAACATCACACCTGGCCTTTACACTTTGATCATGAGAGACTGACTCACCATGCTTTTTTCCTGGACTATAGCAGATATGTAGCATAAAAAATTCTGCCAGGCAGAATTAAGCATACTATGATTCCTAAAAAATGTTAATAAGAGGGAAAAACTAGTGCTCTAGTTATATGATTTATGCCTATAGCCACCCCCCCATGTAGTAATTTCAAGTGTTATGTATATGCCTATAGTTTTTTCTACTCCGAATGATGTTTTGTTTTTTTCTTTTTAAGAACTCCAAGAAGGCAAACAATTCAGGTGTGGAGTTGATGGAGCCAGATCATGTTCCATCTTTTTGCTCCCAAAGTCCATTTACTATATTGTTCTTGGAAACCAGTAAGAAGAGACAGTATGCTTGATCCTTGATCTTAACCAAAAGGCCAAGCAGGGACAGGCTCTCTTGTGTGCAGGAGTGTAAATACAGAGGGCAGAGAGCATCAGGTATTCTGCTCTGTCATTCTCGGTCTTACTCCTCTGAGAAAGGACCTCTTACTGAACTGAAGAGCCTGGAAACCAGCAAGAACTAATTCTATCTCTGTCTCCCCATAGTGCATATGCCCAAGCCCAGCTGTTTACATAGGAGGTAGGGATCTGAACTCAGGACCTCATACTTGCACAAGTGAATTATCCCGTCTGCTCCAGCGACTAGTTTTTCAATGACTGGAAGTGTTTGATGCCAATTGTTTATTAGAATCTGACCAGATAACACAAAACGTTCGTCTTATTTTTAGTCACTAGACTATGTAGACCAAAAGTTTAAAGAGAAGGGAGGAACCACATTATGCCAACATGAGCGAGAAAATTTTATTTCTTTGCCTCATTTGATAAAAATGCTAACAACGCAATTCTGGTTATGAAAGCCTTAAGTCCCGTGTTTGTTTTCTAAATACAAATCAGAATGCTGGCCAACTTTTCTTTCTTATGGGAGCTTCTAGATACTTAAAAATAAAAACAAAACCCTATACTTTAGTTAGGCTTGCATCTGTAGAGTTCTTCCTATGTGTCACAGGCTGACCTGATACCATTCTATTAGATAACTTATTTAGTGTAAACACAGATGGGGGAGGGGGAAGGGAGGGAGGAGTTGACTTGATCCTATGCCTTTTTGGATGAGGAAAGTGAGAGCCAGGGGTATGAGTAATTTGGTCCAAGACAACTTCTAACTCCAAGAATGAAGATCTAGTTTTCGGACAAAACGATCCAGGAATCCAAAGCGTGCCAAGCCTGTCGTTTCTAGAAAGGGATACTGGAAGCTTGCTGCCTTAACTTCAGAGGAAATGCTGCAGCCAACTTTCGTTTCAGGGTGGGGCTCTGGGGATGTCTGGCCGCCTTGCCAGGGCTGGACTCTCCCTTAGACACCTCCGCCCGCTTCCCTCCGCTCTCCTCACATCTCTTTTCCTTCGCGTTACCCTTGTGTCCCCACCCCAGAAGTCTGCAGGCGCGGCTGGAGTCCACATTAGCGCAACATCAATTTGGAGGAGTAGTGGCCTGGGCGGGTCGGAAGTCGCGCCCTGCGTGACGTAACCCGAGCGCCGTCAATCCTGGCGCAGGGGGGCGGGGCCGCAGGAGCTGACTGGGCCGGGGCGGAGCCTGCCGGACGGTCTGGGGGCGGGGCCCTGGGCTGACCATCCAGGCCTGGGGCGGGGATTATCAGATGGAGGCGGGGCTTAGTCAGTTGGCACGCTGAGTGACGGGGAGGGCGTCACCAATTTGGTGGACAAGCTGGGGACCTAGAGCCTCCGAGATGGGGCCCAGAAGGGGTGGGGTGGTGACTATCTGCCGGAGTGTTCCGGGCAGGTTCACTATCCAGGGGCGGCTGGCTGATCTCTTAGCGTAGCTTAAGCTAATTGGTTGGGGGGCGGGTCTACAGGTCGGGGGTGGGGCCTGGCCGGCTGACGGGCCGAGGGCGGGGCCTGCTCTTTGACCAGCAGTGGGCAGGGCTTGTGTGGCCAGCAATGGGCGTGGCCTGGCTGGCTGACCGGCCGGGGGCGGGGCCTGGGCCTCGGCCGCAATCCGGGCCTCCAGGCCTGTCGCTGCTAGCGCAGTCTGGTGGCCAGGGTCACTCCCCTCTGTCCCGGCCCGAGTGACAGCCGCTGCCCGGCGCCGAGGGGCAGCGCGGCTTCTCAAGTCGGGCCTGGAGCGCGGCGCGATGCCGGGGTCTGTGCGTGCGGTGTGAGACGGCGGCGCTGGGTGGCGGGCCGGGCCGGGGCCGCTCATGGTGCCGCCACGACTCCATCGAGGGGCAGGAAGGCCAGGTAGGCGGCGGGCGGGCGTCTGCGGCCATAGTGGACGGGTCAGAGTCCTCTCGCCCCTCACGAGGCGGCACGCTTGGTTTTCCTCATGTCGTTTCCTCACCGAGGGGAGGCGACCCTGTCCCAGCTGCTTTCCGTCGTCCTCTGGGACCGCGGCCGGCCCGGGTGTAGTGACCCGGCGGGTGGGGAGCGGACGATCGTCGGCCTCACGGGAGGTGAGTTCAGGAACCTTGCACATCACTTCCTGTCAGCGAGCCGAATCCACTGGATGTGGGGGATGAGGATACTTTCTCTTGCACGCACGCGTGTCTAGACTGCCTGGGGGCGAAGGTCCTGAAGGGAGAAGGTTTATGAGACTTCGAGGATCTTTTTATGGCACTCTTAAATGTGCCATATGTTGAACCAAGCCAGGGCCTCTTGGAGTTATCCTTTTTTCTTTCTTTTTTGGGGCGAGCGGGGTTGTGGGGGAAGAGTGGGCAGGGGAGGGCTCATGTATCCCAGATTGGCTTCAAACTCTGTGTTTGAAGGTGGCCAAGGGTAACCTTGAACTTCTTATCTCCCTGCCTTACAGACATGCTCCACCACACCTGGTTTATGCAGTGCTGGGAATGATCCCAGGGCTAAAGCGTGTTAGGCAAGCACTGTATCAACTGAGCTACACCCCCAGCCTGTTTTTTCTGTTTGTTAGTTTGGTTGTTGTTACCTTGTGATACGGTCTCATGCCCCTATGCTGGCCTTGAACTCACTATGTATTCTGACTGACCCTGAACTTGTGATGTTCCTGTTCTCCTGTTTCCCAAATGCTGGGATTATAAGTATGTGCCACTCTGTCCAGTTTGGGAAGTGGTTGGGATGGAACCCAGGACCTCGTGCATGCCAGGCCAGCATTCTACTACTCAGCTACATCCCCAGAGTGTGGCTTACGTTGAACACATTTTTTGATAATCTATGAAGATGAAGATGAAAAAGATGTGATCTTACAATTGAAATTCTCCTAAGCATAGTTTCTGTGGTGCTGTTTTAGGTGATCTGAGTCCTTCACCTCCATTTAGACTGAGATCTGCCAGGTTTGTGGGCATTGCGTTTGAAGAGCTCAGAGAAGCCCTGGCAACAAGGTAAAGGAGGGTACACTTCGTAGTGAGCATTCGCTAGCAAATGTCTTGTGTTTCCTTGTACAGGATTTCTGATTTTTCTGAGGTTCTTTTAAAAGAGACTCTAATTAGATCTCTGTTTTCTAAATTAACAGACTGCAAATGGTTTGTGTATTTATCATGAACCGAATGAATTCCCAGAACAGTGGCTTCTGTCAGCGCAGGCGAATGGCCCTGGGGATAGTGATTCTCCTGCTGGTTGATGTGATATGGGTGGCATCTTCAGAACTCACCTCGGTATGTATTTCTCTACCAATGATGTTGCTCAGTGATAGTATTAACGTTGACTGGTAGTATTTCACCAATTAGTGTCAACCTGTAGTATTTCTCCATTAGTGCCTCATGCTTCTAAAGTCAGTATTCTAAGAACGTTGACTTCTTTGTTTTTCTTTGATATTATTAGTGTCATTATATTAGTGTCATTTCAAGTGAAAACTCAGATGATGTTCTTGTTGTTTCCCAAAGTTACAAAAGCTTTGTATGTGTGCATGTTTGTGTCTGTCTGCATGCCATGTGTGTACACATGCTCATGGATGCCAGAAGGGTGCTGCTGAGGCCCTGGAAGTAAAGTTACAGGCAGTTGTGAGCCACCTGACATGGGTGCTGGGGATTCAATTCTGAAGGAACAGTAAACTCTTACCATTATGGAGCTGTTTCTACAGCTCTAGCTGCAGTTTCTTACATTTGTAGGGAGCATTACTCAGAATATATTTTAATCAAAATTGAGTTTATTTTTTCATAACTACTATTTTCTATAAACAAACATTGGGGGAAGTCTTTCACCATCTATGGAAAGTAGGGATACTTTGGGTCTAGCTGTGTTAGCTTAGCAGACTGCTCGCCACACATGAATACTTTTGAAAAAGAGAGTATTGTTGGAAAAGTAAACAGGAATCATCTGATTTTTCATTGTACAAGTCACTGTTATTCACATGCATACATTGGTGAATCCACACTTATGTGTTTGCTGATTCACATGTTTTTATGAAATTCCCAGTGTATGATTGGCTGAAGCTAAGCTCTGCTTGGTGTGTCCTTGGTAGTATGTGGTTCTTTGAGTTTGTAAGCCAGTTTTACTTTGTATTTGTTTGGTTAGTGATCTTTGTTAGAAGACAATTTTTTATTTGTTATATTTATTTATTTACTTATTTAGATTACTTTGTGTGTGTGTGTATGTATGTATGTGTATGCGCGTGCACGTGCACATGCAAATTTGCGATGATGCTCATGTAAAAATCAGAGGACAGCTTGTGGAAGTCAGTTCTCTCCTTCTACTATGTGGGTCAAGGGGATTAAATTCATGTTGTCAGGCTTTGTGGCAGGTACCATTACCCACTGAGCCACCTCACTATCACAGCCTTTATTTTCAGAACTCATCACATAGACTCACATATTGCAGTCATAAGGAAATACCCAAGAGGAAACTTAAGTTTATAAGACGAATTTAAATGTCAGGACAGGCCATTTGATATCCTTGATCTCACATCACAGCTAAGTAAATAGTTGAGGTTATGCCTTGTAAGTAAATAAATTTTTGCCCTTCTGGGATTAGGCCCTGTTGGAACACCACAGGCCCTTTGTATTTCACTTGAAAACCCTTCTGTAATCTTTTTTAGATTAACATTCCACAATTTTGCTTCAAAGAAATCTCCTTAATGTTGATAGGGTCCTGAACCTAACTTTTAAATGTTGCAGTATTAAATAAATTGTTTTGTTTATCAGCTAATAAGCTTTAGAACAAGGCTGGGCATGGTGGCACAGGCCTTTAAATCATAGCACTTAGGAGGCAGAGGCAGATAGATCTCTGTGAGTTTTCAGGACAGCATGGTCTACAGAGTGAGTTCCAGCCCACAGCAAGACTCTGACTCCCCTCCACCCCCGCCCCACTCCTGCTAACCCCCAACAAAAGAAAGGATTTAGAACAAGGAAGCATTAGATTAAATTATAATTTAGCAATTCATATCTAAAGGTTAAAAAAATTCCAACTTGCTTCTGACAATTGTTTTACAAACTATACATGTATTGAAGCATTATATTGTACACAGTAATTACATTTTAGGATGGGTTTTGTGTGTTCAGTTTTTAGTATTTTCTTTTGACAAGTTCTCCCTGTGTATCCCAGGCTGCTCTGGAACTCATTATGTAGCCCAGCCAATTTCCTCTTAGGTGCTGGGGACTGTCTGTGTGTAAAACTACAGACAGCTGCAGTTTTCATTTGTCAGTTATACTTCACAAAGCCAGAAAAGAAGTCAGTTTTTAAACAAATAGCATGCTTTAGTGGAAAAAAATGTATGATTCTGTCATCTTAGAGCATATGTAAGAGGTTTAAATCTTCAGCCAGGAAAACATATCAGACTTGGAGACAGTGTTTGCTGGTAAGCAGGAGGACCTATGTAAAGCCCAGGCAGGTGTGGTAGCCTCCTGTCATCGCAGCACTCAGGAGACAGGGCCCAGGATCCCAGGACTAGCTAGACTAGCTGGAATTGGCAAGCTACAGGTGTGGGGAGAGACCTTTCCTCAATAATAAAGTAAACAGGAATGGAAAAAGATACCTCATGTAGCTTCAGACATCTGCACACACCCCTGTACACACATGTGCACCCACACACACATGCACACCACAGACACACTAGAGACACAAACACAAGAAGAAAGGAGAGACTGAAGTGGTATAATAAATCTTCATGTCTCATCATTTTAATAGTGATCAGTCTTTGTAACCTCAAGAACCATGTTCATTCCAATTTCCTGGAATACTTTATGCAAATTCTCACCAAATAATTTCTTTCCTACTTATCTCACATTGAAAATCACATTGTTTTTATTTTAAAAACATAATCACTGCTACTAACATGTCTAACAAAATTAACTGTAATTCATTAGAATCACCTGATGACCAGTTAATTTTTCTTGATGTAACAAAGTCACACACACAACCCAGCTAGGATCTGAACAAGGATCCACATTGCTTTTTTTGTACCTTTGAGTATATGCCACTCCCCTTTTTCTTCTCTTTTGTGGATTAGAGAAACAAGGTCATTGTCCTGTGAGACACATCATCTCCTTGGCCTTGCTGATTGCTTCCTTATCCTGTCAACTAACTGGTTCTTTCGGTTTGGATAAAGCGTAGTTAGGTAGACGTCTTGATTTAGGTTCCGTTTTCAGGCAAGGATATCTTGGTAGTACTGGGTACTTTCTGTGACATCAGGACAGGAGGCATATGATGGCTGCACAGCTGTTTTGGGCGATGCCAGTTTAAGTAGTATAAAGCTCACCCCCTGGCCAGTGAGGTGGTTAGTGAGATGGTTCAATGGGTAGAGGTGCTTGCCACCAATTCCAGCTGTGTGAGTTTGATCCCAGAGACCTCTGTAATAAATGGAGAGAACCAGCTGCTACAAACTGTTGACTGACCACTATACTCACGTACACACATGCTCAACCCCCACAAAATTAATAAATAACTTATTTTTCATCAACCTTTAGATAATAGTTGAATATCTTTGTGATGATTGCTCTGAGAGTTTATTTCTTTAGGATTTGCAAAATGGTGATTCTTCAAAGAACCATTCCTTCTGTATTGATTTTTTATCTGGAATCTTTTTAGTAATAACTATTATTGGGTCATCCTGTAAAGTGTTGATAAATCTTGATATTTCACCCCCTTTTACTTTAGAGAACAATTATGAGGAACTTCTAGTACTAACTGTCAACACATCCCTTTCAGAACCATCATAGCTCATGGGTTTTTATATATTTTATATGTTTGATATGTAGCTCTAACCATTATAATTACTGTGATTTAAGGCTTAAACTACCCTAGCTTTCTTTACTAGGAGCCCCTCAGATTGGCTCTGGGATCCTTCTCAGATGATCTCAGCTTTATCTCATTTGTTTTCTGGCTCAAGATGCTCCAGGCTCATCTGGTACATATCTGTCCCTATCCCCAGATTTGGCCATTGTCACTGAAAGCTGTGTTTTCTTCAGTGGGAAATAGTCCAGGCTGCCATCTGGGTCTTGGAGTTCTTTATTTCTCTTGACTTGTCATCTTTCTAGGTGCATGTAACTAGGTTTTGTTGCTATTGTTGTTTCCTAGGAGACAAAATTAAAGTATGGTGAGTTTTCACACAGTTTAAAAGAAAATTACACATAAAAAATAGCTTCCTAATAACATTAACATTCATATTTTTGTTATATGCTAACGTGCTTTATTTTCTTCATGCCATTTCTTCTGCGTGGTATGATTTTTATTCAGCCATCCATATACATTTTAAGAATAATTTTTGAAAGCCAGGTGTAGTAGTTGGGCATGGTGGTGTGTACTTGTAATCTCAGTACTAGGGAGTCCCAGACAGGCAGATCCCTGGGGCTTAATGGCCATTCTAGTCTACTCAGTGAGTTCTAGGTCAGTGAGAGGCTATGGTTCACACAATAGATGGCTTTTGGAAGATGATACCAGCATTTGTCTTCTGGCTTTCACATGCATGTGTGTACACCCCCCCCCCCCCCCAATATATGAGATAGCCTCTTTGAAAACTTCCATAACCCTACACCTGTTTTCTCCTTTGGTACTTCCATGGCACCCTGTAGCTCCTGTATGGTACTTAGCACATTTCCTCACACACATGTCTCCTCAGGAGAGGGAGTGCTGCTTTATTCTTCTTTAGTCCCTAACATAGGTGCTTTTGCATAGTAGGTTTTCAGTAGATGTGTTGAAAAACCTTTTTTATTTTTGATGGTTGTTGCTGCTTCATTTGACAATTTTGTGTGCGAGACATACATAGTATTCAGAGATGAATTTAAAGGATTTCCTTATCTCTTTGGTCTTCCTAACCTTATGGACTTCTAAAGAGATGACAAGGTGGAGATGTGTAGAAAGGTTTTAAACCTCCTAAGGTTGTTTGTGTAAAATGTTACATTTCCCTCTACAGTATGTCTTCACTCAGTACAACAAGCCATTCTTCAGCACCTTCGCAAAAACATCCATGTTTGTTCTGTACCTTTTGGGCTTCATTATTTGGAGACCTTGGAGGCAACAATGTACGAGAGGATTCCGAGGAAAGCCTGCTGCTTTTGTAAGCTTTTAATCTTCACAGTTTAGCGGTTTATCAGTTTTCTTAAAGTCAGGGTTTTTGTTTGTTTGTTTGTTTGGGTTTTTTTTTTTTGTTTTGGTTTTTAGAGACAAGGTTTCTCTGAGTAACAGCTCTAGATGTTTTGGAACTGGCTTTATAGACCAGTCTGGCTGTCTATAAACTCACAGAGATTTGCCTGCTTCTGCCTCCCTAGTGCTAGGATTAAAGGCGTGCGCCACCATTGCCTGGCTCTTAAAGTCAGGTTTTTAAATAGTTCATTTCAGCATGTAATGGTAGAATATAAAAACAAAAGTCAGGCAGAGGTGGCACTGGCCTTTAATCTCAGCACTCAGGAAGCAGTGGTAAGCAGATCTCTTGCGGCCAGTGTGGTCTACAGAGTGAATTCCAGGACAGACAGGGCTACACAGAGAAACCCTGTCACAAAAAACAAACAACCCAACCTTTGTCCAAAATTTTATTTAAAGATTTATTTTAATTACTTGTCTTGTGTGTGTGTGTGGGGGGGTGGGATATGCACACATATGTGTACAGGTATATATGCACAGAGGTTAGAAGAGGGTATCCAAGTCCACAGACCTGGAGTTAACAAGCATTTATGTGAGCCCTGGCTTTTTAATGGGTATTTGGATCTGAACTCCATCCTTGTGATTCTGGAGAAAGCACTTTTAACCAATGACTCATCTCTTTAGCCCATGTCTAAAAATTTTAAAATGTTCTTCCAACTTGGCAGCAGAATGTCTTGTGAGGAATCAAAAGTGTATATCACTTTCTGTCCCTTTTCTTATGACATCTTTGAGTTGCTAATGATTGGTGAAGTAGCCTTCACCAACTTCTGTGGAGACGATGAAGAAAGGAAGGCCTAAAAACAAGGCCTAGTGTCTTTGCTCATTTACAGATTAGATGAGTGTCATGTAAATTAGCTGTAAAGTTAACTGTAGAAATGAGTTTCATCCATTAAGTGGAAATTCTGTATTCTTTCATTGATATTTTCTAAGGTTTTTCATTCATTGATAAATATGGTAGCTTATGTAGCATCTTATCTTCTGTGTAATAGACACCTTACATTTTTGAGAAGGAAGAGTATAAAACCATCATTTCTATTCATTCTTTAAAAATTATTTCTCTTTCTCCACTACTGTAGTAAATATGTAACATCAAATTTTAACCATTTCCTTCCCTATTTATTATTGCAAAATAAATGTAATATCAAATTTATCCTTTTTTTGATGTGCAGTTCAGTGGTACTAAGTGCATTTGCTTTGCTGTATACTGCCAATCTCTAGGAACTTTATTGTTCCAAACAGAAACTTTGTGCCCAATAATCAAGAATATCTAGTCTTTTCAACCTCTCAAATGTTCTTTAAATAAAGATTTATTGAACATAATAAAGAAAAAAGCATTCCTGACCTCTCCTTCCCTAGTCTCTAGTAACCATGGTCTACTTTTCTGTTTGTTTCTGTTAGTTTGTATTGTTGGGGAGTTTTGGCTCTTTGAGGGGGCCCTCCACCCAGGTCGCAAATAAATCACACATGGGGGCTTATTCTTAATTATGAATGTCTGGCCTTAGTTTGGCTAATTTTTTGCCAGCTTTCCTTTTCTTAACTTATCTTGACTACCTCTTGCCTCTGGACTTTTCCGGTTCTCTTGCTTCTGTAAATCTTACTCTTACTCTGTGGTTTGCTGTGTAGCTGGGTGGCCAGCCTCTGGAGTCCTCCTCCTTCTCTGGCTACTTCTTTTTTCTCTCATCCATCTCTTTTCTTCTATCTCCTCCCAGATTTCTCCCCCTATATATTCTTTCTACCTGCCAACCCTGCCTATCCTTTCTTCTGCCTTGCTATTGGCCGGTCAGTTCTTTATTAGACCATCAGGTGTTTTACACAGGCACAGTAACACAGCTTCACAGAGAAACAAATGCAACATAAACAAAAATAACACCCCTTAAAATAATATTCTATGCTGGGCAGTGGTGGCATATGCCTTTAATCCCAGCACTCGGGAGGCACAGGCAGGCAGATCTCTCTGAGTTCAAGGCCAGCCTGGTCTACAGAGCGAGATCAATGAAAGGTGCAAAGCTACACAGAGAAACCCTATCTCGAGGGGAAAAAAAAAGAATGTTAAAAAAAAAAATATTCTACCACAAGTTTGTGTGGTTTAAATAGTACTTTTTGGCCGTGGGGGTTATGGAATGGAGTCATCCTTGCACAGTATCAGTGGCTCCCGGAGTGTGGGCCAGGCCTGAGCTCTGTCAGAGACTTTGTCAGGTCAGTCTAGTCTCATGACAATACTGGAGGGTTGCTGCTTTCCTTCACTAACTCTCCTGTCTTTCTCTGCATGTCTGAAATACTGCAATAGTGTAAGGAAAGGGGCTGAGGCTTTAGCCTTAGGTGACTCACTGAGGTTTTAATCCAGGTTCTGCTACTTTGACAAAACAGCCAGCCTCAGTTTCTTCATCAGGAAAGATAAGATGATAAAGTTTACTCTGCGTGGCTGCACCCTTGGCATGGGCTACTGTCATCGAGAACAGTAGTTAGATGCTAGCTTAACTGGAATTGTGTTGTGTTCATTTGAGTTATCTGAGTAGTCCTGCACGATGACGCGCGTCTCTGTGAATTTGATGTCCTGTTCTCTGTCTTCAGTTTGCAGACGCGGAAGGTTACTTTGCTGCTTGCTCAACAGACACAAGTATGAGTAGTTCTTTGGTAAGTGCTGCCTTTCTTGTTGGGCCAGACAGCTGTGAGGACAGCCCTGTTAGATGAGAGGTACGCTCAGCACTGTGTGCCCTCGGAGAGAACTGCTGTGGCACTTCCCTTTCAGAGCGAGACGGAGGGTCTAGGGTGAGAGGCCAGCTGCCCCTGAGGAGAGAGGGGTGGGGGAGCAAGTTACAGAAGGCAAATAAAAAGCACAGGCCAGACCTGTCTCTGCCAACTTTCAACTTAATGCTCATCATTATTACCATTTGGAAACAAGTATTGGTGCTTGACACTGAGAAGAGGCAGATAGTCCATCCATTTATTCTACACTGTTTGTTTTAGCATTTCTTTAGTTATTTTGTATGTGTTTGTATGTGTGTGTGTGCCACAGTGTGCATGTGGAGGTCAGAGGACAACTTTTGGGAGTCATTTATTAATCTTTTCTTTCTTTCTTTCTTTTTTTTTTTCTGGTTTTTCGAGACAGGGTTTCTCTGTGTAGCTTTGTGTCTTTCCTGGAACTCACTCTGTAGCCCAGGCTGGCCTCGAATTCACAGAGATCTGCCTGGCTCTGCCTCCCAAGTGCTGCGATTAAAGGAGTGTGCCACCACTGCCCGGCTATTTATCTTTTCATCATCTGAGTTCTGGGGATCGAACTTATGTTGTCAGGCTTGTATGGCAAATGTCTTACTTACTGAACCATCTTACTGGCCCTTCTAAAGCAAGTTGTTGTTTGTTCACCTGGTTTTTAAACCACATTGTGTGTCTGATGGGTTAGAAGGTACTGTGAAGACTAGTAAACTTGGAGAAAAAGTTTGTTCTCTGCTGCCTTAAGCATCAGCAAGATGATGTAATACCATTTGCCTTGTTTGGTGCACAAGGTGCTCACTAGTCTTCTAATAGTTTTTGTTTTTTTCTCTAGGACCCATAAGTCAAATTGGTCTAGGCCAAATGTTATAATAAAAAGTTCTATGTGGCAAAAAGACCATTTCAGTTGTTAGACCTCATTGATTGAGTTAGTGAATATATTTTGTTTTCTGAGTATGTTGTGCTGTCGTTCTATACCAGGAGATCAAAATCACAGAAAATTTTAGAAATCTAATTTTTAAAAATGAAACAGTTTGCCGGGAGGTGGTGGCACATGCCTGTAATCCCAGCACCCAGGAGGCAGAGGCAGGTGGATCTCTGAGTTCAAGGCCAGCCTGGTCTACAGAGCTAGTCCAGGACAGTCTCCAAAGCTACAGAGAAACCCTGTCTTGAAAAAAACAAAAACAAAAACAAAAAAAAAAAAGGAAGAAGAAGAAGAAAAATGAACAGTTTAATTGGAGGATTAGACTTTAAATAAGAATATTTGGCTGCGGTGGTGCACGCCTTTAATCGCAGCACTCGGGAGGCAGAGCCAGGTGGATCTCTGTGAGTTCGAGGCCAGCCTGGGCTACCAAGTGAGTTCCAGGAAAGGCACAAAGCTACACAGAGAAACCCTGTCTTGAAAAACCAAAAAAAAAAAGAAAGAAAGAAAAGAATATTTGTAAAAATGTCATGACATTTGGGTCTTAGAGCCAAATTTTAGCTCCTACTTAGCTGTTTCTGTACCTCTGCTCTGAATACAGTTCCTTTAAAATACCTGTTTTCTAAAGTTATTTTGAGGACTAGTGAGAAATACATTTTAGCCATTTTGTATTTGAACCTTATGAATAGTAAGAACTGATCAGTGGTAGTATTTCCCCCATCTTTGAATCACTTAAACATTATCACAAATTGTTGGCACAGTCCTTGCCACACAAGAATGAGCACCTGAGCTCAGGCTTCAACACCTAGAAGGCCATGTGTGGTGGAATTTGCAGTCCAGCACTGAGAGGATGGAGACAGGAAGATTGCTGGGGCTCAGGGGCCAGCCAGCCTCACAGTGAGCACCGGGTCCCAGTGAGACAGCTTCAGAATCCAGGTGAACAGCTCCTGAGAATCACAACTGAGACTGAGCTCTGGCCTCCACACCTGTAGCCCTACAGACATGTACACCTCATACCCTTAACCCATTGCCCACCCAAGAAAGAGTTTTGTTGTTGTTGAACCTTACGTATAGTCAGCAAATGCAGCTATACTATATATTTGAATATTTGTCCCTTAGCTGCCTTCCCCATTGGACTGCATGCTTATGAGGGAAGAAACTTCATTTACTCACCCTTAGTCATAGGATTTAGAACAGCGTCTGTTTAGGAAGAGTACTCAGAATGCTTTTGTTCTGTGTTGTTTTGGGGAGAGACAAGAGTTCATGCTCAGACCATCCTTCCACCTCAGCTGCCCAGGTAGCAGGGGGTTCATGTATGTACTTCCTCCAGCACAGAATGCTGTGTGTGTATATCTGAAGAGTGAACGTTTGCTGTTGGCTGAGAGGGTTACTTTTATGATATTGAGGTATTAGTTCCCAGAATGTGTCAAAGATACCATTTTACATTTCTGAACTTTACATTTTAATGTTAGTTCAGAATTTGTGGTTATTAAGTGAGGGAGTGGGGAGGCGTGTGTGTGTGTGTGTGTGTGTGCATGCACATGGGGAGGTTAGAAGATCACTTTGGGGAGCTGGCTCTTTCCTTCCACTGTGGATTTCAGGGATTGAACCCAGGCTGTCAGACATAGATGGAAAGCACTTTGGCCTGTTGCCATCGCATGGCTGGCATTTCTACTTTAAAATGATTCTTTGTGTCCTTGTACCTGTGTGACTGGTTGAGTTTGCTCTCCCAGTTTTTGGGGAAAGTGGTGCTGACTATAGATGTGCTGGGGAACAGTTGAGTTGTGATGGTTCCTGTGTCTACGTGCCTTGCACTTCAATTCTGCCTGGTAGCTTAGCTTTGGATTTTGCTGCTCATGTTTGTTTCTGTTCACACTATGTTCCAGAGTGAACCCCTGTATGTTCCTGTGAAGTTTCATGATCTTCCAAGTGAGAAGCTTGAGAGCACAAACATTGGAACGGAAAAAAGTGAGTCAAGCTTAGGGTTCCAGGCTTGAGATTGAATGGAAATGTAGCTTCTTTTGAGCCACTGTGAGCTCACAGGGTTCATACAGTATGTCTTGACTTCATTGGGGATTGACATGGCCTTAGTTTTCTAGAAGTTTGACTGGATTGTGAATCTGATAGAATATAATATCTGTATTAATTCAATCAGAATACTTTCCAAATACAAGGAAGCTCTATGGTTTTATCATCATATATATATGAACCTATAAATTAATAATTAGTATATAGATTAATAAATTAATTTTATTTATTTATTTTCCTTTGAGACAGTCTCTCATGTAGCCCAGGCTGGCCTCAACCTTACTGTGTGTCAAGGATGACCTTGAATTTCTGATCCTCCTATCCATACATCCTGAATGCTAGGATTATAGGCATATATTGCCATGCTTGGTTTAGTCAGTGCTAGGGAATGGAACCCAGGAGCCCTGCTAGTCAAGTACTCTATCAGTGGAGCCACAGTCCCAACTATATATGTGTGTGTTTTTATTTATTTATTCACTTAAATGAGCAATATTCTCATAAACGTGTCCTCAGAGAGCCAAATACAAACATTACATGAGTTTTGCTAATTGGGTGAGTTTCCTCCAGAATGTCAGTGACAGTATACAACAAAGTGTTTATCTGTTCTTTCCATTGCAAGGCATAGCACTGTAGTGTAGAAGAGTGTTCTGAATGCTTTACTGGGAAGGTAATTCTGTCAGCTAGCCATGAAGAACACTCAAAATCATGTTCTGCTATATATAAATGCTAAAATAATAAGCATAGTAGAATCCTGAGCCATGTGGTTGTGTATATGCACAACTGTAAACCTTATGTTGGAATTTTAATCATTTTAAGCTCTTCAAAAATTTTTAAATTAAATTTTAATTTATTTTGTATGCCTTTTTGGAGATCAGAGTACAATGTCTAGGAGTCAATTCTTTCCAACATTTGATTCCCTGGGGATCAAACTCAGGTCACCAGGCTTGGTGGTAGGTGTTACCCACTGAACTGTCTTGCTCACCCTATTGTAAACTCTTTAAAACATTTCATAGATGAAATCTTTTTTCCCAGTAGCTCCTTTGACTGAGCAAAGCTGCCCCAGGTAACAATATAACTCTAGTGTTTTTTTTTTTTTTTTCTTTACTTTGATCATAACTGAGTGGAATAGTCTGCATTTATCATTAAATTAAACACTTTCATTTTTGTAGGATATGAGGATACATTGAATGTTTTCTTATGTTTTCCATTTTAGCACCCAAGAAGTCCCGTGTAAGGTTCAGCAATATCATGGAGATTCGACAGCTTCCATCAAGCCATGCATTAGAGGCCAAGTTGTCTCGAATGTCTTATCCTACTGTGAAAGATCACGAATCTATACTGAAGACCGTAGGGAAACTTACTGCAACCCAAGTAGCAAAAATTAGCTTTTTTTTTTGCTTTGTGGTAGGTGTTTGTTTTTTAAGACTTATTATTGTTGTGTATATGTATGCCACTTGAATGCTGGGGAGGGGTTGCCTGTGTGTGGAGCTCAGAGGACAACTTGAGGAAGTCACTTATGTCCTTCCACATTTGTGCATGTTCTGGGAATTGAACTCAAGTCATCAGGCTTGCATGGAAATACTTTACCTGCTGAACCATCCTGCCCTGTTTTCTTCCTTCTATATTTAAGATGGTACACATACTAACAATGCATTATTGAAATATAAATCTACTAGAGTTCTTTAATTTTTTTTTCTGTTAACAGCTGTTGGGCACACTGGGATGTTAGAATATCAAACTCAGTAAATACTTATCATACCTCAATGAATTAGAAGTTAAGGTGGGAGAGACAGTTTAGCTGATAAAATGCTTGTCTTGTGAGCATAAGGAGCTCAGTTCCATTGCATGACCTGGTAAAAGAGTTGGGTGTGATGCTACACCCTTGTAATCTTAATGCTAGGGAGGCAGGGACATGGATCTCTGGGGCTCAGTGGCTAGCTAGCTTAGTTTACCCAGTGAGTTCCAGGCCAGTGAGATACCTTATCTCAACAAATGAGGGGCAACACCTGGGGAATGGCAGCCACGGTCACCTCTGGCTTCCACATGTATGCTTACACACAAGGAGCACCCCACAAAATGAAGACATGAAGCCAGATCCTAGACACAAGACCTGCATACATGCAAACCCATGCTTGCACTCACTTTTACAAATTGCAGGGGTAGGCATGGCCATCCTTGGTTTCCTTATATGAATGTGGGATCGGAAATCAGGTCCAAATGATTGCACAGTAAGTACTCTCATTCACTAAACCATCTTTCCAGATCCTGAAGGTTTCAATGTCAAGTAAGTTCCCCAAATCTATTTGACTTCTATAAACTTAGTAGAGTATGATCAGTGCATGAATAAACAAAGGTTAAAGTTGATTTGATATTCAGTCTCTCTTTACACATACACAGTCTTTGAATGCTGATTTTTCTTTTTAAATTATGTGTCTCTGTGTGTGAATGAGCAGTGTGTGCAGTGCCTGTGGAGCACAGAAGAGTGTCAGATCTCCTGGAGCTGGAGTTACAGGAATTTCTGAGGAGGCATGCATTGTGGATAATGGGAACCAAACTCAGATCTTCTGCAAGAGCAGCAAGAGCTTTTAACTACTGAGCAATCTCTCCAGCTCTAAATGCGTTTTTGTTTTTTTTTTTAAAACCAACTTTTGTTAGTTATTTTTTGTTGGTGGTCCTGGGAATTGAAACCAGGTTCTGTGCATGCTAGACAAATTCGTTTTGGTTTGGTTTGGTGTTGGTTTTGGTTTTTGGTTGTTGTTTTTTTTTTTTTTTTAATTTTTAAAAAATTTATTTTAACTTTATTTTATATGCATTGGTGTGAAGGTGTCAGATCCTGGAGATCTGAACTTACAGACAGTTGTGAGCTGCCATGTGGGTGCTGGGAATTAAACCCGGGTCCTCTGGAGAGCAGCCATGCTCTTAACCATTGAACTGTCTCTCCTGCCCCTTCTTTTTGTTTTTATTGCAACTTCATTTAAATTAATTGTCTTTTGAGACAAGGATCCACTAGCACGGGCTTGTCTTCAACTTGTGGAACTTGTGATTGTCCCAACCTTGAGTGCCAGGGTCACAGGTTTCTGTCACTGGTTAGTGTCTTCAGGGAATTGAGTGGCAAGATCTTAGGATGATTATTAATGCTTGCTCTTATTTTGGGGCTTGTGGGTTTTTTTTCTCAAAGAGTAGCTTTTGAAACCACTTATGGGGACTGAAGAGGTAGCTCAGGGTTCAGAGCACGCACTGTTCTTGCAGAGGACTAGAGTTTAGTTCATAGCACCTATACTGGGCGGTTCACAACCACCTGGCTACAGTCCAAGGGATCTGACACCCTCTGCTGGCTTCTGCTGGCACTGTGTGCAACTTCCCATATCCCCACAGATACACACTAAAACATTTGATTTTTTTAAATTTTAAAATAAAAACAAATGTCATATAGTAATAGTGCTTAGAAGTGTGTGTGTGGGGGGACTATAAATTGAGCAGACAGGTATAAATATTTTTCATGAGGCTTCACTTTCTTTCTTTTTGTTCAGTGGTTTTTGGCAAATTTGTCCTATCAAGAAGCACTTTCAGACACACAGGTCGCCATAGTGAATATTTTGTCTTCAACGTCTGGTAAGAAATGTGTCTCCAAATCTGCATTATGAATGGATGCATGCATATCTAGTGATACTTTTATGTGCCTAGATACAATTCTATCTTCTAAGTTTTTAGTTATGCTGTACATTAGTATATAATAAGTAACTGGGGTCGGCGGGAAGTGTTGTTACTGAGACCCTTACTATTTAGCTCTATTTTACTAGACAGACCAGGCCAGGCTGGCTTTGAACTTGTGGTGATCCTCCTGCCTATGCCTGTCTTCCAGGCAGTATCAGAGGCATGCACAACCATGATTACATGATTACAGTTGACTGCCTGAACTTTTTGTGTTATTGGTGATCCCTCAGGGACTTTATAGTTCTTTGTTTACTGTTGTTATTTTTGTTCAGTGCTGGGGATCAAACCCAGGCCTGTGCATGCTGGCACTCGCTCCCCCACAAGTACACACTGGGTCTTTGTGGTTTTTATCCTTCAATACATGAACGTTTCTGTACATGCTAGGCACATGCTCTCCTTTGGCCTCCTGTGGGTTTTCTTTGCTTGTTTGTTTGTTTGTGTTTGTTTTGTTTTGTTATGACAGGGCTTCTCTGTGTAGCCATGGATATTCTGGAACTCACTTAGTGGGCCACCTGGCCTCAAACTCAGAGATCGTCTGCTCCTTCTCCCAAGTGCTGGGATTAAAGGTGTGCACCAGCACAGCCAGCCCTCTGTGGTGTTACTCTGCAGTGTGTGACGGTTTCTAGGCCTGGCCTATCCTCCCTTTATGGTAGTCTTTTCCTGTATATTTCCTTTTCTGAGATCTTTTTCTAGACCCTTTTGGCTAAATGCCACTGCTTATTTCATATCTAAAATTTGCACTCTAGTAGGTGTTTTATTTTCTTACATTGACTCACCTTCCAAATCTGGAGGATAATGAAGTATTTTTGAAGCTGTAGAGATAACTTAGAACACAGGCGTGACTGATGAGGTCATTGTTACTCTGCAGGCTCAACTTAGTACTTACAGTTTAAAAATAAGTAGGCCTACCTTATCTGTACTGTTAGAATAGACATGGCTTAGTTTAGAAGTTCTTCTTAATCTGACCTTTGGACATTTGCACTCAAGTAAATGCAGTATTAATTGTTTGAAAAGAGCAAAACAATTAGCTTAGAAAGTTAGATCTGTGACTTGCTCATGTCGCCCTCGGTATTGGTGGTAGACGTCAACTTACCAGCTTCTTCTGTCTTTCCCTCCCTGTAGGACTTTTCACTCTGATCCTTGCAGCTGTATTTCCGAGCAACAGTGGAGATAGATTTACCCTCTCTAAGCTATTAGCTGTAATTCTAAGGTAAGAACATAACATATGCTAGTTTGTTCTGTTCAGAAATAAGATATTAGATCTGGAAAGATGGCTCAGCAGTTAAGAGAGCTTGCTTGGACAATCATGAAGACTGGGAGTCAGATTTAAACACCCATGCAGCAAACTGGCTAGTTCACAAAGCCTATAATGCATTCTCTTGTACTAGGCTTTTTCTTTTGGGTCACCAACCAGCTCCCAAATCATGACACAGAGATTTATTATTAGTTAGGAATGCTTGGCCTATCTTAGGCTCATTTCTGGCTAGCTCCTTTAACTTAAATTAACCTGTTTCTCTTTTTCTACCTTCACTTGTTTTTTTTTTTATTTTTTTTTAACCTTTCTTTCTTTCACTGCTTCTCATGTCTGCCTGGCGGCTGCCTGGCTTCTTGCCCCCGCCCCCCACGTGTCTCCCTCTTCTCATTCTCTTCTCTCTTCTCTGGAGCCTAGATTTCTCCTCCTATTTATTCTCTCTGCCTGGCAGCCCCACCTACCCTCTCTCTGCCCTGCTATTGGATCTTCAGCTCTTTATTGGACCAATCAGGTGCTTTAGGCAGACAAGGTGAAACAATTGCAGCACATCTTTACATAATAAACACACATACTTACATTGTTAAACAAATGCAGCACAAACAAATGTAACACCTTTACACAGTTAAATATTCCACAGCATAAACAGATGTAAGACATCTTTGCCTAGTTAAAAAATATTTCAAAACATTTCTCTGACAGATCCAACATCCTCATCTGGCCTCTCATTGCACACACACAAGCATGCATATTTTTATACACATATATATTTATAGGCATAAATAATAAAGTCTTTAAAATATGTTGAAACAATTTATGTTATAATACATAAGCAAAAAAAGACGAGGTAAAAGAAGGCTTCACATAGACATGATGCTGTTTAGCCCTGGGTCACATTCGGGTAACTGGAGGGAAAGGCCCCAGGACAGCTATGGTTCTCATCCACTGGTTCTCATTGATTGAAGAATTACTAACTGTTGAACTAACTTTCACATTTAACAGTAACATGCCAATGTAATCATCAGTTGTCTATCTCCTTTTCCTGACACAAGTCCTCTTTTTATGTTGGCTTTTATTTGTCCCTTGCTTCCTAGAAATCAAATTGGATCTTCTCCAGTTATCTTAGCCTACAGTGATTTTTTTACTTACTTTCTGTTTAATTCATTCGGCAGTTTTATCTGAGGGCACAGCAGCCACCTTGTCAATAACTACATTCAGTCTTTCATATGTAACTGTGAGCTTGTTTTTCTTGTCTTCTCTGCTGGGCTGTAAACCTTTAAAGGCTGAAACTTGACTTCAAATTCTGTGTGTTGCCAAGGGCCTACAGAGAGCTTTTCCCGCAGACAGTACTCAAAGGAGATGATGCTTTGGTTTGACAAAGAGCTCTTCTTGGAAAAATAAGAGAGCAAAGAAGGTAACAGAAGCACTTAATGATGAGACTTTCATATCAGTAGCTGAGATTGAGTCAGAGTTCTGTTGCTTCCCCTAAGCCCTGGTCCAGCAGAGAGGCCTAGAACTGTTTGCTTTGTGTCTGTAAAGTATCTGAGGGACTAGCACTTGGCAATTGTAGAAGACTGGTTGTCGCTCTTCTTATATTCTGTATTACAGCTTTTAGACACAAGGGAAAGCTGATTAAGACTGTTTCAGTGACACTCTGGCTCACCCAACTAATTTATATTTAGTCTTTGTAACTGCCAGGGGTATATTCTTTTGTATGCTTGACTAATGTTTTAGCCAAACATGTTTTTGCATTTTGGAAATATAATACATTTGTGTTGGGAAAGTAAATAAGGTTTTATTAAACTTTACCTGAAATATATATGTTGGTGTTTAACTTTTCTTAGTAATGTAATGAAGAAAGGTTTGATAAAGAAGGGAATGGATTTAAAATGTTGAGTTTGCAAGTGCTGTGACAGAATATTCTTGTAAAAGTAGGTTAAGAATGAGGACTAGGAAACTAATATCAGTTGGCTGCCTGCCAGTTTTTATAAATAAAGTTTTATTGAGACACAATAATTTTCATTCATTTGCTTATCATCTGTGGTTGTTGTGGGGCAGCAGAGTTGTAAGAGAAACCATATGGTCACAAGTCTAAAAGTACTTTCTGCCCTTAAAAAGATCATTATAGTTTAGGATAATTGATTTTAATTTTCTTGTGAAATTTTACCCTTAAGAATACTCCAGCCAGGCGGTGGTGGCGCACACCTTTAATCCCAGCACTTGGGAGGCAGAGGAGGCAGAGGCAGGCGGATCTCTGTGAGTTGAAGGCCAGGCTGGTCTACAAAGCAAGTTCCAGGAAAGGCACAATGCTACACAAAGAAACCCTGTCTTGTAAAACAAAAAACAAAACAAAACAAAAAAAAGAATACTCCAATATTTAACACTTCCTTTGTACTGATGTGGCCTTAAACAATGAGATTGAATTTTTGTGATCATGCAAAGAATTTGATATAGCTACAACCTTGAAAGAAATTTGATGGAAGTTCGGAAATCACATTCTGCCGTCTGATCCAGTCCCACCTCCATGACTAGTTTTGAGATCTTGTGCATTATTTTAAAATCTCTTTGCCTGTTTCCTCTTGTGTAAACTGAGGATCACAGTAGAATTTGTCTCATGGGTCTGTTATGCGGATGGATGATGTCAAACCTGTAAACTGTTTCCAAGAACGAGTGCTCAGTCTGTTTAGGCACCGTCATGGCACTATACTCTGAGTAGAAATGAAATGTTATGTTATGGAAACTCAGTCAACAACAGCTGACTCTAGTCCAAACAGTGATCATAGCAGGAAACCTGACACTGGCTCTAGAGGGTAGGAGGAGCCAGTGTAAGGACTATTCTGTTTGCTTCTAATTACATGGTTCCATAAGAGGAAAAATATGTACCAAATGTGCCAAGTCTCTTTGATCAGTAGTCAAGAGAATTGGACTGTCTTCTAAATTTGCAGCATTGCTGTTTGTTGAAAAAAATATACACAGCTAATAAGCTACCCAGAAGTAGAAAGGCCATGCAAGGGCCTTGAAGAGGAACACACCCGTCTTGTCCCCTGGATCACATTGCTTTGCTCCTTCTAGGTGCTCAGCAGTGACAGTCAACTGAATAGTGGCCTGACTTCTCCATAGCCTTCAGTCATCTTTTTGTCCATTAAAATCCTGGAGTTAACGGGACTCATCAAATGTGAAAGAACAGCCTTGCTGTTTATTTAGGTTTCCCTTGCAGGAAAAGCGCCATTGCTAGCTTTATGTGGGTTTGGCTTATTTCTCTCTGTGAAAGAAGGCTCCACAAAGGGATGACAAATGTCATCTTTTCCATAATTAAGACAGTAGCATGTAAACATGTTGGGCTTTGAGGATAAGCTGCCTGTGTTCCAGTCCTGTCATGTGGTTTTGGTCAAGTTACTTCACCTCTTCATGAATTCCTTCCCTATAAGTCATGAGTGTGCATTTATGAGGATCAACTGTCAGTGCAGCACTATCCTGTACTGTGCTGATGAGCTCATGAGCACTCATCAATAAAGTCACCAAGTTCTCAGACAGTTTTACCCAAAGTTAAGATGAGCTCTTAGTTTTTATCTAGATGATTAGTCTTTTAGCAGCTTATTATTTTGCTCATCAGTAATGGGTATTACTCTCACAGCATTGGAGGCGTGGTGCTGGTGAATCTGTCGGGGTCTGAAAAGTCTGCTGGAAGAGACACAATAGGTAAGAACATGACTGTGATCTTCTAGGGCATTCTAGCAAGCTTTGTATATATAGCTATGCATGCAGATACATGCACACACAGCATGCCATTAACAGGCACTTAGTTTTTATTACATTTATTTGTGTGTGTGTGTGTGTGTGTATGTGTGTGCGTGCATGCATTCGTGTGTGTGTGTGTGTGTGCGTGTGCGTGTGCGTGTGCGTGTGTGTGTGTGTGCGCGCATGCGTGTGTGTGCGCACACACTTGCATGTGACATATCTTATGTGTGGAAGTCAGAGGATAATCTGTAAGAATCAAATCTTTCCTTTCACTGTGGTCCCTAGGGATTGAACTCAGGTTCCAAGCTTGGAAACAAACACTCCATCGTGCTGACCTAGTAACAAGGGTCTTTAATTGTCTTTTAATTGAACTTTCCCTTTGGAAGTGATGCTTAAAAAAAACAAAACATAACAAAAAAACCAAAAAGGCTGTTATATGACCTTCACCCAAATTCTCCCGACGTTTTAACTTACATAACTACAAAGCAATTATAAAAATGAGGAATGAATGTTACCTACTAATTTTCTCATCCACTTTTGTATCTTTCATGAGCAGTTACTACTATAGTGAACACTTAATTTTGATAGTATGGGCTATAGACCCATTGTTAATGTAACATCTTTCCCATAATGGCCTGAGATCATTTATTGATTTGCATTTGGTTGTCTTGTTCCTCTAATGTCCTTTCAGTAGGAACCCTGATGCAGTCTTCCTTGCCCTCTGTGAGTTTGACACTAATGAAGGGTACAGCTTATTTATCTTGTACAGTGTTTCTCCATTCTAGTTGGGGTTCATCTAGAATTCTGTCTAGTTAAATTGATGTTGTCCAGATTGGTAGTAATACCATGACAGTAATCTTTCCTGATCTGATTGGTGTTGGTGCCTTTTCTCTGAAGACCCATGACATTGCTCTAACCTTTTGCTAGTGATGTTGGTATTAAAGTAGTGTCTGTCAGGGAGCACCAGGGTGAGGTGACTAGTTGTTGAAGTAACAAGCATCTTGTGGGGAGGTACTGTGAAGGTATAGAAATATCTTGTGGTCTTACTGATTTTCTCATCCTGTCCTGTTCCTTGCCTTCACAGTTACTATTATAGTAAACATTTAATTTTGTCTACTGCTTGGATTTAGCAAAAACAAAAGCAGAGCCCAACTTAGTTAATTTCTCTAGATATTTGAAATACATAGAACAGAATAGTGCTCTCCAAAATATTCCTGGACTGCCCAGTCAGCTGTTCCTACATCTATAGCTCCTCTTTCTGACCCAGAGATATTCTATATATATAAAACATAATATATAAACACCTTTAATCCCAGCACTTGGAAGGTAGTGGCAGGAGGATCTGTGAGTTCTGCAGAGCAAGTTCCAGGACAGCCAGGACTACACAGAGAAACAAAAACCAAAAACACAGACAAACAAACAACAACCACAAAAAAACCCAAACCAAAAAAAACCCATAATATATGTTTTGTAAGATTTTGTTGACAGGCTTTAAAATTTTTGATAATAATAAAAAATAGACTTAATAAGTATTGTTCTTTGGCTAGATTCAAGTATTGAGTGGCTACTTGGTGCACTGGTAATTGTTTATGAAGGCTTACTTAAGGGTTGTTGAGCATAAGTTAATAAAGACAGGAATTAGTCACACACTGTGAGCTTCATATTATATTGCACATTATCAACCAATTATAAGAAAATATGTACTTGTGGTTTTCAAACAGTTCTTGGTTTAAAATAAGATACAGGAATTACAAAACAAAGCCACTAGAGAATAAGTTAATGACTTTTTTATTTTTGTGTGGGTATATGGCATCTGTATTGTACAAGTGAATGTGTTAATATAGGTGCATATGTGACACCATGCTTGTGTGGAGGTTAGATGGCAACCTCAAGTGTTGGTCCTTTATTTCCACCTTGTTTGAGATGGGGTCTTTTGTTATTTGCCACTGTGTATGCCTGGTTGCAGGCTTGTAAACTTCCTGGGATTCTCTTGTCTCTGCCTCCCATCTCATTGCAGGAGAGCTGGGATTACAGATGCATGCACTTCCATATCTGACTTGATGTGGTTCATGGGAATTCAAACTCATGTCCTCATATTTGTGTGGCAAGTGATTTGCCCACTGGGCCATCTCCCCAACCCATAATACCATTTTTTTATATATAAAATTTATTTACTTATTATGTATACAGTGTTCTGTTTGCATGTATCCCTGCAGGCCAGAATGGGGAGCCAAATCTCATTACAGATGGTTGTGAGCCACCATGTGGATGCTGGGAATTGAACTCAGGACCTCTGGAAGAATAGCAAGTGTTCTTAACCTCTGCACCATCTCTCCAGCCCCACCATTTTTAATATTAGTAAATGTTCCATTGTCTAACAGAAGAGAAATCAATGGAAATTGGACAGAGTAGAAAGGAGGCTGGGTGGAAGAGGTGTGACCTTATGGATGTGGTGGTAGAGTATCTGGAAATCCATACAGAGGGACGGGAAGAACAAGGTCAACAATGGCTTAGAGATGGAGAGAAATGCTTAGAAATGGTTCCTGTAGAGCAGTTGTTCTCAACCTGTGGGTTTCTCAACCCTTTGGGGGTTGACTGACCCTTTCACAGAGGTCACTAAGACCCGCAGAAAACATAGATATTTACATTATGATACATAACAGTAGCAAAATTATAGCTGTGAAGTAGCAATGAAAATAATTTTATGGTTGAAGGACAACACAACATAAGGACACAGCATTAGGAAGGTTGAGAACCACTGATATAGACAAAATGTTACTTATCTGACTTTAATTGTGGGTGTTCAGTTAGGTCACTAAGGCAAATGCTTTTGTATAAATTTATTTATCCATTCAGTTCTTTCCTATCCTACAGGAGGATCTAGATGAAATGAGTTAGTTTTCTTTTTCATTTTTGCATTCTCATTTCTTATTTAATATTCAATATATTATTAGACTCTAAGTATATGTAGTAATGTATGTTGAATGAGTTCATGAATGGATAGAAGAGTTTAAATCAGGTGTTGGTTTTCACAGGTTCCATTTGGTCCCTTGCTGGAGCGATGCTCTATGCTGTATACATTGTGATGATCAAGAGAAAGGTAGACAGAGAAGATAAATTGGATATTCCAATGTTCTTTGGCAAGTATATGTTTAACCTTTTAGGCTATTTATTTACTTGAAATTATAAATTCATAGCTTATTTTTGAGAGACCGTCAAGCCCTTTTTCCTCTTCCATACGATTTTTATTTATTTTTATTTTCTTGGAAATATTGTGGATTCCAAGGTCTCTCACTGAACCTTCTGGGGCTCACGGTTCATGCAGACTAGCTGGCATTGGGTCCTAGAGAGCCATGTCTGCGTGTCCCCAGGCTGAGGGTAGAAGTGAGCACACGGGTGTTCTGAGGACCGCACTCAGGCCTGAGCTGCAAACACTTGACTGACTGCGCCATCTGCCCAGCCAAAGCGCAGGCACCAGGCACCAGGTGCTGATGCTGTTTTGTCCTGGAACTGAGCTGTTTGTAGAACTAATCTTCAAACCAACACAAGGTCCAGTTAAGCAAGCCACTGAAGCCCTTTGTGAGATCTGTTTCTAATAGTGTTATCAAGTCTGCAAAATTGAAATCAGCCATGATTTTAACCCGTGTCTCTTCTACAGGTTTTGTAGGTCTGTTTAATTTGCTGCTCTTATGGCCGGGGTTCTTTCTACTTCATTATACTGGCTTTGAGGACTTCGAGTTTCCCAATAAAGTGGTACTTTTGTGTATCATTATCAATGGCCTCATCGGAACAGTTCTTTCCGAGTTTCTTTGGTTGTGGTAGGTGCTGTTACTCCATTTGTTGTTAGTTTGTTGACTTAGGAATAGTTGGGACATTTTCGTGTCTTCTGAGTTCTGAGGGTCCCTTCTGTGTGCTTCCCTCCCACATGGGTACTTGCAATGGAATATATTCTGAGGAGCAGGGGCTTGGATTTCAACTCTTGTGAGTCCATCACAAAGAGGGTACATATAAAGAAGCTCAAAAGTGTTTGTTAATAAGTGAGTGACTATAACTGTGTAAACCAATACTGGTCTCTTTCCTGCTGCTGTGCTAAACACCCTGACCAAAAGCGACCTAGGGGAGGAGAGTGTTTCCTTGGCTAACACTTCCAGGTCACAGTCCATCACTGAGGGAAGTCAGGGCATGCCCGCCCATACTAATCATCAATTAAGGCAGTCTTAACAGACATGACATAGGCCAGTCAATCCCTCAGTTGAGACTTCCTTGGATGACTCTAGGCTAGTGGTTCTCAACCTGTGGGTCATGACCCCTCTAGGGATCCAAATGACCCTTTCACAGGGGTCACATGTCAGATATCCTACATATCAGATATTTACATTACGATCCATAACAGTACCAAGGTTACAGTTAATGACGTAGTAATGAAATAATTTTATGGTTGGGGTTCACCCCAACATGAGGGACTGTATTAAAGGTTTGCAGCATTAGGAAGGTTAGAAACACTGCTCTAGGCTGTGTTAAGTTGAGAGCTGGAGCTAACTAGGACAATACAAATTGTTTCAATTTGTAAAAATGCCTTCAAGGAGTTGGTTTACATATATGAAATTATCAATAAATAAAAGATTTTTTTTAAAGTATAGTGTTGGGGGCTGGGATGATAGCTCAGTTGATAAGGTTCTTGATGCACAAACATGAGAGGGTCTGAGTTTGGATATCTAAGCAAGGTGTCATGCATCTCTAATGCTAACATTGGAGCACAGAGATGGGAAGAGCCATGCCATGGAATTCACTTGTCAGCTAGTCTAGCTGAATCAGTGACCAAGGGTCAGTGAGAGAACTAGTCTCAAAATAAGGTGAAGAGTGAAACAGACACTGAATGTTGACCTCTGGCCTATACATGCACACATATGTACATACACCTGAGTGCACATGCACACACATGAACATGTACGAGTGAACATATAAAGCCTAGTATTATATAATTGAAAGTAGTTGTGGACTAGTGGACATCATATGTTTGTGTGAGATGTAAGAATTCATGGATTCTTAGTATGACTCCAGGGGTGTTGCTTACATAGGGAGCTTGGAAATATTTGGTTGTTCACAGGCTTTTGTTGTTGTTGTTCAGAGCTTTACAAATGAATGAGTCAGATGTAGAAACCATGAATGGGTTAATTTGGGATGCTAACATACTATAGTATGTTAGAATTTTTCTCATTTAATGACAATAAGTTTAAAATAAGTTTGAACACAGTATCCCATATGGAGTGTGTGAGACTTCCATTATAGTCTTCTACTGTTTCTATCACATTGAAGTTTTCAGAGCTGGGCCTTGTGGCACAGGCTTATTGGTTTCTAAAAGTTTGTGTGTGATTTCAATTTTAATAATTCTGTTTGGGAGCTAGGGAGATGTCTCTGTCTTTAAGAGTGAATGCTGGTCTTACAAAGGACCTAAATTCAGTTCTCAGCATCCATGTTAGGAAGCTTATCCCTGCTTAACTCCAGCTTCAGAGGGATCCCTCATCCTCTTCTGGTCCCTCAGGACACTGCATTCACATGTACAGACCCACTCTTACACACATAATTTAAAAATTAGTTTCTCAAATCTAAAGAAAGGTAATGTGGTTTTGTTAGGTTTATCATCAAAAAACTAAAAACTGCTCAGTAATTTTTAAATTAATGAAATATTATATATATATCCAAAGTTGACTAATATATGCAAACAGATCTCAAAAGTAGTATAAAGCACCCAGAACACTGTATAATTCCATGTTTGTATTTCTAAATAGTAGAGGACAAACTTCGGAGTCCTTTTAGTAACTATTATTTTTTGTATCTCTGTCCATACTTAGCTTTCACCTCTGCTTGGGACCTCTCAGGCACGTATTATAGGATAGGACATCTTGGTTCAATTTATTCCATGGCATTTTAAAAAATGTTTTTAATATAGAAATTATGTTTCCTTTCTTCTTTTCAGGGGCTGCTTTCTTACCTCATCGTTGATAGGCACACTTGCACTAAGCCTTACAATACCTCTCTCCATCATAGCCGACATGTGCATGCAAAAGGTAAGCCAGGCTCTTCCTGTGGCACTCTAGGAACGTTACTACAACAGACACAGGGGCAGTTAAGGGTGTGTTTAATAGTATGGGAAGTAAGGATAGATGATACTTGATTCTTCTCCCTCTACAAGGGACTCTACCACGTGGAAACATAAACAGTAGGGGCTAAGGAGATGGCTCAGTCAGTAGAGTGACTCTACAGATGTGAAGACTGGACCTTGATCTCCAGAATCCATGTAAAAAAAAAAAAAAAGCCAGGAGTAGTGTTGTATGCTTGTAACCCAGGGCTGGGGAGGTGGAGACAGGAGGGATCCTAGGGCTCACTGTCACTGACCAGCCAGCCTAGCCCCCAGGGAAAGTCCTAAGCCAGCAAATGACTTTCTTTCAAAAAACATCACCTAAGGAAAGACAGCCGTCTTAGATTTCTATTGTTGTGAACAGACACCTTGACCACTACAACTCTTACAAAGGTAAACATTTCACTGGGGTTTGAGAGGTTTAGTCTTTGTCTTCATGTCAGCATGCAGGCAGACATAATGATGAAGAAGGAGCTGAGGGTTCTACATCTTGATACACAGGCAGCAGAAGCAACTGTGTCCCATATTGGCCATAACTTGATCATATGTGACCTCAAAGCCCATGACCACAGTGACACATTTCCTCCAACAAGGCCACACCTCCTAATTTAGTACCACTCCCTATGGGCCAAGTATTCAAACACAGGAGTCTGTGGGGACTCTACCCATTCAAACCACCACAACAACCAAGGTTGACCTCTGGTCTCTGTAGTCATGGGCATACCATATGTACATACCCCCATACCCGTGTGCACATGCATACACACTGAATAAGTAAGTAAATAAATAAATAACATATAAAATTCAAAAGAAACAGATAATCTTAAATTTTGGTCTTCCAATATTTCCCCATTAGTTTCCAGGTTAAGGGGAGTGGCTTTATACAGGACTTCTAGTTTTTGAGTAGCTTGTTGTTCCCAGTGTCTTTGGTATAGGTCCATTGTATGCAATAGGAGATTGCTCTAGCACACCGGTACGGGTAACTTGGCTTCTCAGGTCAGCACCAGTGCTTGCTTTAATGCTGTGCTAACACTGCTGTAGAAGTGAACTCCAGGAGAATGCTCAGCTCTGTCACAGTTAGCCAAGGTACAATGTACTGGTCTGGCCATGAGGATTCTGCTGATAAATTATGGTGCAGAAGTAACACTGTGAGGCATCTCTGACTGTAGCCTGGAACAATGAGTTACAAGTTTCTTTCTTTCTTTTTTTTTTTTTTTTCTTTTTTTTGAGATAGATTATTACCCTGGCTGGCCTTGAACTCATAGGGATCCACCTGCCTCAGTCTTCCAAGTGCTGGGATTAAAGGCGTGTGCTACCTCACCCTATGGAAAAAGTTTCTTTAGTGCTTCTAAGGGGGCAGAGGAGAGAGGTGTGCCTTTGCCTAAAGCTTCGGGAAGGAGACAGCTACTAACTCTGCATTTGGAATTTAAATATTTTAAGTCATAAGTAATCATAGTACGCACATGTGTGTTGGTTTAATGCAATTTGAAAATAGAAATATTTGAAAGCTGCAGATTTCTAGTGTGTTCTAGTAACCTTATTTTTAGTGCTATTTTTATTTAGGTCTTTGTGTACCTTATGGATAAGGGGAAAAAAATCTCAAGTGATGTGTATATTTTTTATTTAAATATAAATACGGATAGGAGATGGCTCAGTGGTTAAGAGCTCTTACTACTCATATAGAGGACTTGGTCAGTTCCCATCAGGTGGCTCACAACCACCTGTACCTCTAGCTGCAGGCCATCCAACACCTTCTTCTGGCCTCTGCCAGCACCTGTCCACGTGTGGCGCACATACACTCAGGCACACACTTATACACATAAATAAGTCTTTACAAAGTAATTCTGTGCTGATAGATATTCTGGTAATCATTCCAAAAAAATGTTACATTTTGTCAATACTTTGATAGCTAACTGTGGGCTTCTCAGTTTCTCTTAATGAGGATTCATTCCTGGGTGTTCTGTGGGTCACTGGACCTGTGTGTGCATGTATTGTGCAAATCGGGTTGGAGGATTATTTTGTGTTTTCTCTGTTAATGGTGGTGTTAAATGGGCCAGCGTGTGCTTTCCAGCAGAGGGTGTTTTGCCTGTGGAAACTCTCCCTTTCCTTTTCTTTTCTGTGCATGTGTATGTTTGAATGAGTACATGTGCACACCTGTGTGTATGTGCACGCAGAGGACAGTATTGAGTGTTGTTTCTAAGGTGCTGTCCAGTTATTTTGAGATAGTCTCTTCTTGGGCCCTGGGGCTTTCTGAGTAGACTACCTGGCCAGTGGGCTCAGAGATCCTTGTGTCTCCACCTCCCCAGTGCTAGGATTTCAAGTGTGCACCACCTTGGCCAAGTTTTTTTTATTAGGGTTCGGTGGATCACCCAGAATATTTGTTAGGATTCTGGGGATCAGATTTAATTCTTTATGCTTATGAAATCAAGCACTGTATTGTGCCGTCTCTCTGTCTTTTATTTTTCTTCGTAACTCTCAGAAGAGGACAAATGTTTTTTCCTCATTTAGCAAACAGGAATGGCTATTTCCTTCTGAAAAACAGATCACCACTGTGTGCCTCATCAGCCTCAGTAGTCAGTGCAGGCTGCTTGGAACATTGTTTTGGATGCTTTAGTCAGATCTAGACACTAAGGGTAACTTCTAAACACAAGTTTAGAAGGATGGACTTTTAAGCTTCATGACATTTCATTATCTTCAGTTCCTGAGGACCTTGATCAGTGATGGATGAGAGAGCCATAATGGTTGCATCAGAGGGCTCTTATAGTGCTGAAGCCTGGCTTCTTGCCTGCTCCTGTTCACTTGGTCAGAACTGTTAATTCTGACCTGTTTTTTTCATTTGTGTGTGCGCGCACTTGTGCATGGATTTGTGCCATAGTGTTTATGTGGCAGTCAGAGAAGAACCCCCAGGAGTCAGTTCTCTCCTTCTACTGTATGGGTCCCAAGGATTAACTCATGTCGCCAGGCTTGCCTTCAAATGCCTTTACCTGCTGAGCTATCTCTCTGGACCTGATTCTGAGCATGTTTGCATCTGCTGATGGAGAAATAACTAGTTTTGAGTGTTATAATTTGAATTTGTGGGGCTGGAGGTTAAGAACACTTGTTGCTCTTTCAGAGGATTTGAGTTCAAATTCCAGCATCTATGTCAGGGAGCTAGCTCACAGTTACCTGTAACTCCAGCTGTAGAGAAACAGATGCCCTCTCTGGCCCTGCTGACACCAGCAGAGAGATGCATACACATGGCTAAAATAAGTAAATAAATCTTTAAATTTATAAGTAATAGCCAGGCGGTGGTGGCGCACACCTTTAACCCCAGCACTCGGGAGGCAGAGCCAGGTGGATCTCTGTGAGTTCGAAGCCAGCCTGGTCTACAGAGCAAGATCCAGGAAAGGCGCAAAGCTACACAGAGAAACCCTGTCTTGAAAAACCAAAGGGAAAAAAAAATTATAAGTAATAGCTGGTGATGGTTGCTCATGCCTTTAATCCCAGCACTCGGGAGGCAGAAACAGGCAGATCTCTGAGTTCGAGGCTAGCCTGGTCTATAAATCGAGTTCCAGGACAGCCAGGGCTGTTACATAGAGAAATCCTGACTAAAAACAAAACAAGACTAAAATTATAAATAATTAGAATTTATTACAGATTACTGAAAAAAAGGCTTGCACAAGATGTCTGTAATGGTCTTACTTGGTTTTAACACTAAGAACTGTGGTATAACTGTTAACACAGCTATAACAATGTTTATATTCAAATCTGAAAACTTGAAGATAGTGTTAGAAATTGAGGAAGAAAATACAGTTGTGAGCAGGAGTGGCCATCACAGCGGAAGTGGGCACATGGTGCTGGAGACAGAAACCCCGTTTGTGGACACCCCACCTTGGGCACTGCACCTGTAAATACTGGCAGGATTTTGTTGCTTGTCTTTTGAACATTCTTGTACTATTTCCATAATAATACTTCATAACATATTATCAGTGTTTAGTCTGTCTTCTTGGTATTTTAATGTGTAGTAAAGGTAAAAATTGCCTTAATGATAATTTTGAGGTTTTATTTGAATCTTTTGTTTTAGGTGCAGTTTTCTTGGTTATTTTTTGCAGGCGCTATCCCTGTGTTCTTTTCATTTTTTATTGTTACTCTCCTATGCCATTATAATAATTGGGATCCTGTGATGGTTGGAGTCAGAAGAATTTTTGCCTTTATATGCAGAAAACATCGAATTCAGAGGTATGTTTTATCGCACAAAGATTGTTTTAAGCTTGTGTGTGTGCATTCATTCGTTCATTTGTGTCTGCATGCACCTACATGTATGTGCGCATGCATGAGGAGAGACCAGAGGTCGATGTCAAATGTTTTTTCTAAGCTTGGCCTTAGTTTGTGAGTGTTTCGCTGGTGTTGGCTAGTTTGAGTAGGCTGGCCAGCGGCAAGCCCCAGGGACCTCCTGTCTCCACCACTGGGATTACAGATGCTTCTATCTTGCCTGGCCATTTACATTTGTTGGGGTGATTGTATTTGTGTTTCTGTGTGCTTGTGAGGCAAGCACTATACTAACCAAGCCATCTCCCAGCCCTTGTTTTTGTTTTTGAAATATAGTCTTAGTAACCCTGCCTGGCCCTGCACTCCTGACCCTCTTGCCTCAGTCTTCTGAGCACTGGGATCACAGCATAGACTTTTTAAAGAATGATGTTTGCAGGTGGGTGTGGCTGTGTTTTCCTGTAATCTCAGCAACTCAAGAGGGAGGACTGGTAGGATTCTGAGATTGGGGCCAGCTTGGGCTACAGAGGGAGAGCCTGTCTGAGCAGACAGAACAACAGGGATGGCTTGGCTAAGTATCCTGAGAGTCACCACAGTGGCCTGGCTTTAGGGATTTTGACAGGAATTGTTGAAAGAATGAATTACATACTTTGTGTTGTATAAGGAAAAAGATGCGTTTGGATTCTTTGGATGATAATTTCTTCACTGCTGATGTTTAAGAAGCAAATGTTTTGGTTCACAGATGGTCTGTAATTAATTTAAATATAGAAAACTTGGGTGCAGTTCTTAATAGACTATGTTAGCACTGTCTTACATTTTCTTTTCTAAGTTTCTTCTTAAGAGAGAAAGCTTTTTGTTTTCCATGAAGGAAATTGCTAGTTCTGCCACTAACTGTATCTTGACCTCCCAGCTTCAGACAGGGTAGCAGGCTATTTCTGAGGGCAAAAGCTCTCCTAACTGTTGCCTTTTCTTTAGAGTTCCAGAAGACAGTGAGCAGTGTGAGAGCCTCATTTCCATGCACAGCGTTTCTCAGGAGGATGGGGCTACTTAGCTGTCATCTGCAGTCCAGGTGTGTATTTGAGCGAACACCACGAAACACGATGCTTTGTGGTGTTCTTAGTCTCAAGAGTATTCAAATGGGGGACTGATCAGCCTCCCTCCCTCCCTCCCTCCCTCCCTCCCTCCCTTCTTCCCTTCTTCCCTCCCTCCCTCCTATCTTTCCATTTTGAGACAAGATCTCTTTATGTAGCCCTGGCTGGGCTGGAGCTTGTTATGTGCACCAGACTAACCCAAACTCGCAGAGATCCACCCTGCCTCTTACTTCTAGAGTATTGGGATTAAAGGTGTGCAATACCACCACATCCTGCCCCTACAGGAGATTTTCTAGAATGAGTTGCTTGAGGTGGTCCAAATGAGGTGGCCCAAAGTGTTCCAACCTCTGGAGTCAAACCACTTGGGTTCCACATCTCCAGGTTCTTCCTTAGCTGGCTGTGTGACACTTAGGGACCTTCTTGGCCTCTTTGAGCCTGTTTCCTTGTTTGGGAAGTGGCATTGTGCTAGAGCAATCTTACAGGTGTTGAGTTCAAAGTGTCACACTAGTGCCTTCCTTTACTTAGATGGTCAGTGAGTTCTCTCTCTCTCTCTCTCTCTCTCTCTCTCTCTCTCTCTCTCTCTCTCGTGTGTGTGTGTGTGTGTGTTTGTGTGTGTGTGTGTACACACGTGTCCATGTGCACACATGTGTTCATGGCTGGCCTCTGGCCAGAGGTTGACATCTGTTCTCTCCTTTACCACTCTCAGCAGTCTCTCACTGAACCTGGAGCTCACTGACTCAGCTAGGCTAGCTGGCCAGCAAGTCCCAGGCATCCTCCTGCTCCCCTCCCAGCACTGGGATTCCAGGTGTGTGCTGCTGTGCCTGGCTTTCCTGTGGGTTGTGGGGATCTGAGCTCAGGTCCTCATGCTTGTGCAGCTAACTTTCCCAGCTGAGTCATCTCAGCCTCGATTCAATTTTCCTTCATGTAAATCATTTCATCTAATGGTAAACTCTCTTAGTATAAAACAAAGAAAATGTAATAAAATATTTTAGAATGAATCACACCTCTTCTCCCTCCCCACCGTGTGCAAACGTATGTGTGTGAACTTGAGTTTCCTTATAGAAACATGGGTGAGGGGTTATTATTTTTGTTGTTGTTATTTGTTTTTCAAGATAGGGTTTCTCTTTGTAGCTTTGTGCCTTTCCTGGATCTCACTCTGTAGCCCAGGCTGGCCTCTGCCTCCCGAGTGCTGGGATTAAAGGTGTGTACCACCACCACCCAGCGAGGGATTATTTTTATAAGAGCATGAACAGCCTGCCAGCGGCTATAGCACTGAAGGAAACATCTCTTCTTTCCTCAGCAGCCATGAACTTCCCATAGTTCCTTAGGAAGGGGTGGAGCCAAACGTCAACTGCCTGTCACCCCAGTTGTAGCCGATTCTCTTGGACTTGCTGGTCTCTTCACAGATTGTGCCCATGTCTCTGTTGCTTCTCTGTCCAGCTTTAGGAATCTCCAGTTGACAAACATTTAGACTGAGATAGATGAGCATCTCTGCTCCCACACCATATGCTTGCCTCCTGACTCCATGTCATTCTGTCCTCTCCATTATCTGCTAGGGCATGGTGACACATGATGTAAACCCAGCGTTTGGGAAATAGAAGCAGGAAGAGATCAATGTCATCCTCCACCACATAGTGAGTTTGAGGCCAGCCTGGGCTACATGAAATCATGTCTCAAAAAACCAACCAACCAACCAAACAGAACACAACAGGACAAACAGAAATTCCCCACTATTTCTGCATAGTTGCTTCATAACTTGGACAGCTCCCTATTCTGTCAGGGAAATATGACTGCATAGCTGACATTCTATCCGATATGTCCCAATTCCTGCTTCTGTTATTTCCTTACCCTTCCTTAATTGTATTCTCCATGGCCACCCAAGAGCTGACTGCTGTTGTTTTTTCTTTGTTCATGTAGTATATTCCTCCGGAGGAAAATGGCCTTTTATTGTCTGCTGTCTTTTAAGTGAGGCTTGTGGAACAGGTGTGCCATCTTTAAATTAAAATAATAGGGCTGTAGAGATGGCTCCGGGCTCTTGCAGAGGAACTGAGCTTGGTTCCTAACACACACATCAGGCAGGCCACAATGCTAGCTGAGGGATCCCATGACCTTTCTGGCCTCAGGCACTGCATTCATGTGTACACACCCACAGACAGACGCACAGATAGAAATAAAATCTTTAGCTTACAAACAACTGTGAAGGTGGTTATTTAGAGTGTCTTCATGCCATCGCATTGTTTATGGGTTATCTTTCTGTGGAGTGCTCCTCATCCCTCTCAGAGTCACATTCAACATCTCCCTCCCCCAAACCAGGCTGTGTTTCAGTGGTTGGAAAAGCCAGAGCCAGAGAAAGTTGAGCTGGTGACAGTAGAGAAGGTGGGACACTATCAAGTAGCATAGACTAGAATAGGCCGAGTGGAGGCTTTGTCACTATAGGGTAACAGTAGACTGTGCCAGGAAGCAAAGTAAATGCTGGCACACAGTACTTAGGTAGTGCGGTGTCGGACCTGCTGTTGCCGTGAAACTTGTCCTGAGTTCCTTATTTTGTTTAATGGGTATTTACTTGATGCATGTTTGTGTGTGTGTACATGTGCACACATACTCAGGTGCACTGCCACAGCATGCATGTGGAGGTTAGAGGCTAACTTGAGGGACTTGGATCTCTTTCCACATGTAGGTCCAAAAATTGAACTCAGGTCATCAGACCCAGTGGCAGGCACCTTCCCCTGAACTATCTTGCTATCCTTGTCCTGAATTCTTCTCAAGGTCAACTATCTAGTTACTAAATAGTTGTATTGTGTATAATGGGTATTTCAACATGAAGAAAATTTGCTTCTCAGACTCTGCTACAGAAAAGTAAAATGATGTAAATGATAACTAACCATTTTCTATATCCTTTTGTTTTTAGCGTAATGGAACAGTCTATGGTGAAGAGACAATCTGGCAAGTCCTTTGTAGAAGTGTCTCAGTGCCTAGTCTGAACAATACTAGTTTCAGTTCTTTGAAACTCTGCATACATTCTCCTCATGTCTGCTTTCTTCATTTCCGAAAGGAAGGATGTTCCATGTAGGTTGTGTGCAGTCCAGTTGCTCTAAAGGACCAACTTGCCTTACGGATCAGTTCAGTTCATGAAATCACTGGAACTAATCAAGGAACAAAATCTTTCTGGGGACTCTTAAAAATGCTCATTCCAAGAAATCACCTAAGTGAGTAGATGAACATTCTGACAGGCAGACACTAACCTGCATTGTCTGCAGCGGGTGCAGATTATCTTTTTGAGTTTTATAGATTGTAAGATAACCACACAGAAGAAATGCTAGTTAATGTAACAAGTATGTTTATGCAAAGCTGGCAGTGCTTTAGAGGACAAATGTTTGAGAAAAGATCTGGTCCAAGTGCACTCACTATGTGATCCCTCCCTGGGCGGTGGTGGCGCACACCTTTAAACCCAGCACTTGGCAGGCAGAGGCAGGCGGATCTCTGTGAGTTCGAGGCCAGCCTGGTCTACAAAGTGAGTTCCAGGACAGGCTCCAAAGCTACACAAAGAAACCCTGCCTCAAAAAAACAAAAGAAAAAAAAAAGAAAAGAAAAGAAAAGGTGACAAGCTGTAACAGTTTTAAAGGGGAAGAACTGGAAACTGGAAAATCACATACTTCTACAGGCTGTGTGGCTATACATTAGTTGAGAAAGCTCTGTTTAATTTAGAGTTTTAAAGGAATATTCTCTCTTCAATTAAGAAATTTTCATAATGGAATGGTTTAAATTGAAGTGATAAAGAATATTATTAGAATAAAATGTTTGTATATGTATTTGTGTATTAAAGATGTATCAAGAAATTTTGTATTCTTTCCACATATAAGTTACTCTAAAACTGGGTGCTGCTTCCTTAAACAATCTTAACTTTCCTAAGTAAATGTAAATGGTTAAAATAAAGAAGAAAGGCAAGGAGATACTTTGGTGAAAAGATGACATTTGATTCTTTTTTGTCTATCATTATTAAATCATGGGGCTAGGAGTTCATCTCAGTTGGTAGAGTGCTTGCTTGGCTCATATGAAGCCCTGGGTTCCATGCCTAGCCTGCATAAACCAAGTGAAGTGGTATACATCTGTAATCCCAGCACTCAGGCGGTGGAGGCAGGAGGATCAGGAGTTCAAAGTCATGCATGGCTACCTAGTGAATTTAAGGCCAGCCTTGGATAGTGAGACCTATCTTAAAGTACATATAAAATACTCCCACCTGTGACTTCTAAAGTGAGGTCTTAGGCATACTCACAGTATGTGTGCTTTTGGAGTTGCTTCTTGTCAGTGAGCTCATGGCTGAGAAGTCTCTGAATGCTGGGTAGTCAGAATCCAATCCTGTTTCAAGTTAAGTAAGAACCATTCTCCAAATCGCTTAATGAATCTCATTTTTAAACATTCCCTTTACAGTGTTCTACTTTATCCTGTTCACATTCTTAAAATTGGTCTGGTGTTAACCTGAATCTAAAATGAAGGTTAGCTATCTTTCTGCTTAGTTCTGAGTCCTCTGTATTCTATTAATTTAAATAGCAGACAGCTGTCTTTTTCAGTAGTAGTAGTAGTTGTTGTTGTTGTTGTTGTTATTATTATTATTATTATTATTATTATTATTATTATTATTATTATACTCTTTTGGCTCTTTTGGGGGCCTGCCACCCAACTCCCAAATAAATCACACATGGAGGTTTATTCTTAATTATAAATGCCTGGCCTTAGCTTAGCTTGACTTTGCCAGCTTGTCTTAACTTAAATTATCCCATCTACCTTTTGCCTCTGGGCTTGGTGCCTTTCTCTTACTTCTGTAATCTTATTTTCACTCTTCTGCATGGCTGGCTGGGTGGCTGGCTGGGCGGCTGGCTGGCTGGGCGGCTGGCTGGCTGGGCGGCTGGCTGGCTGGGCAGCTGGCTGGCTGGGTGGCTGGCTGGGCGGCTGGGTGGCTGGGTGGCTGGCCCCTAGCCTCCTCTTCTTGTTCTCTTGCTCTTCTTTCTCTCCCAGACCTCTCCTTCTCTTCTCTCTCCTGCCAACCACGTCTATCATTTCTCCTGCCTTGCTATTGACAGTTCAACTGTTTATCAGACCATCAAGTGTTTTAGACAGGCAAAGTATCACAGTTTCACAGAGTTAAACAAATGCAACATAAAAGAATGCAGCCCGTCTTTGCATCATTAAAGCAAATGTTCCACAGCATAAACAAATGTAACACATCTTAAAATAATATTCTACAACAGGCCACAAGTAGTTCTTAATGCTAAAACCAATGCTGGTTGGCAGGGTAAAAACATACAAAGGATAGGGAGAAGTCTCAGTCAGTTCTTGCCTTAACAAGCATGTGGGTCTGGGTGAGATCTCCAGAAATGCTGTAAAAATAGCCAGATGTGGTGGTGATGGAGAAGGAGGAAACCTGGAGCTTCCTGGCCCACTTGATAAGGTCCAAATCAGTGGAAGACCCTGCCTCAAAAAACAAGTGGGGCCAGGGAGATGACTCAGCTTGCTGCAGCAGCTTGATGACCTGACTTGGATGAGGAACCCATGTAAAACAGTCAGTTGTGATGTGGCTCTCTAACCCCTGTACTCCTGTGGTGATGTGGGAGAGGAAGACACAGAGTTGCCAGGAAGCTGGCTGGCCAGTGTAAAGTATGATTGCATGCAGAAATGGGAGAAACTGTTAACAAGGTGGGAACCACAAGGTTATTCCCTGGTCACCACACACACTTTGGTTGCATCTTTGTGTGGTTTGGGGGTAATTGTAGCCTCATAAAAAGAGTTTGGTAGTGTCCCTTCTGTTTCTATTGTGTGGAACAATTTGAAGAGTACTGGTATTAGTTCTTTGAAAGTCTGGTAGAATTCTGCACTGAAACCATCTGGTCCTGGGCTTTTTTTGGTTGGGAGACTTTTAATGACTGTTTCTATTTCTTTAGGGGTTATTGGCCTATTTAAATGGTTTATCTGGTCTTGATTTAGTTTTGGTATGTGGTATCTATCCAGAAAATTGTCCATTTCTTCCAGATTTTCCATTTGGGGAGTAGAGGTTTTTGAAGTATGACCTGATGATTCTCTGGATTTCCTCATCTGTTGTTATGTCCCCCTTTTCATTTCTGATTTTGTTAATTTTTGTGCTCTCTCTTTGCCTTTTGGTAATTTGGCTAGGGGTTTGTCTATCTTGTTGATTTTTTTCAAAGAACCAACTCTTTACTTCATTGATTTTTTTGGTATTGATCTCTTGGTTTCTATTTTGTTGATTTCAGCCCTCAATTTGATTATTTTCTGGCATGTATTCCTCCTGGGTGAGTTTTTTTTCTTTTTGTTCTAGAGCTTTCAGTTGTGCTGTTAATTCATTGGTATGAGATTTCTCCATCTTCTTTATGTGTGCATTTAGAGCCTTGAATTTTCCTCTTAGCACTGCTTTCAGAGTGTCCCATAAGTTTGGGTATGTTGTAATTTCATTTTCATTGAATTGTAGGAAATCTTTAATTTCTTTCTTTATTTCTTCCTTGACCCATTGATGTTTCCGGTGAGCATTATTCAGTTTCCATGAGATTATAGGCTTTCTATAATTTTTGTTGTTGAAGTCTAACTTTAAGGCATGGTGGTTCGATAAGATACAGGAGGTTATTCCAATTTTGTTTGTTGAGATATTTTTTTGTGACCAAGCATGTGGTCAATTTTTGAGAAGGTTCCATGGGATGCTGAGAAGAAGGTATATTCTTTTGTGTTCTGTAGATATCTATTAAGTCCATTTGAGTCATACCATCTGTTAGGTCCTTTATTTCTTTGTTAAGTTTCAGTCTGGTAGATCTGTCTTTTGGTGAGAGTGGTGTCTTGAAATCTCCCACTACTAATGACCATACATACTTTGGCTTGTGTGTGATTGAACACACAATAACATTTTTAAAAATCAAGGTGGGCAATACCTGAGGAATGACAATTGATAATGACCTACACACGTTCTTCACATGTGCACACACACCCTTACTGCAGACACAATACATGCACATGTATGCACATACACAATGTGGATTTCTGAGGAACTTTTAGAAATAACTTAGTGAAGTATTATGTTGTCTTAGGTTTGGAGAAATAGCGGAGAGTCCAACATCTTGCAGAAAACAGGAAGTCACCTGTCACACTGGGCTGTATCCTGAGCATGGAAAACTTCAGCCCACCCTCACAGTGACACACTTCCTTTAACAAGGCCACACCTACTCCAACAAAGCCACACCTCCTAATAGTGCCATTCCTTGTGAGATTATGGGGGCCAATTACATTCAAACCACCACACATGTCAATTACTCAAAGACTAATTCTGGTTGTTTATTATCCATACCTAGTTTTCTGGATTTGCTGACAGAGTTTACAAAGATCTTCAGCAATTTGCAGGGCGAAATAATTGAGTCCATGGAAGTAAAACTCAAGTTTCAGATAATTGTCTAGATACAATGGGCAGAACCAGTGGGTTCAGTGTATTTTGGTTCCTCTGCATGCATGTCTCACAGATGATCATTGCCATTTGGTATTCAGGAACTAGTGAGTAAGCCTCAGTTAACCTGAGTGAAGGATCTGCAGCAGGTCCCTGGAGGAAGCACCATTGAAATAGTGAACACTAGGGTAAATTATCACCACTTTACTCTCCTACCTGCCATCTGTCCCATCAAGTTCTATTTTTCTGGGTGATTTCTTATTTTTTAAATTAATTATTTGATCATTTCATACATGTATATGATATATTCTGGTACTGTCATCCTCTACCCTTTTATCCTCCTACTTCCACAAACAACTTCCCACCCCATCCTTCCACCAAGTCCTCATGTCACTATCATGTTTTGTTTTTGCTTTTGCTTTGTGAGCCACTGAGACACTGTCTACTGATTCACAAGTAACTTACCAGTGGCTCTATCACTAATGACAATGACCTTCTTTTCCCCAGCAGCCCTCCTCTGTTATCCCCCCTGATGGAGTAGGGTCCCAGGAGCCCCTAGCCCGTCTAAGACAACAGTAGGATCTTCTGAGTAGGGTCTAGGTCCCCAGCCAAAGGCTACTAAACAGCTTTACAAGCAAGTGGATTCCCTCTGGTGGACACAGCCTCAAATGCAACTAGAGTAGTTGGTTTTCCCCTTAATGGCCATGCCATTATTACTCCAGTGGGCATACTGCTTTGTAGGTCTGTTTGTTGTACATAGGGTCCACAGTTCAGTAAACTTGTTGATGGCTTTTCTCCCTCAGAGTTTGTATAGCACATCTAGTACTATGAAAGGTTGCCAGCAGGGAGGAAACTTTCAGCTCAGTCCCAACAGGATTTCTCCCCAAAGCATATCAAGTTTTCAGCAGTAGGATCTTCACATGTCCTTCAGGTGGTAGACACAGTGCCCATGATGAGCTTTTCAGCATACATCTCGCTGAACATTATTAGACAGTGGCCAAAGCAATGTCCCTGGTTCAGCCTCAGGCACCTAGGTCACCTAGGAGCCACTTCTACTGGCTCCTGTACTGGTGGCAATACCTCCTTCCACCCAGGGCTCCTGTAAAGGCCCCACATTCAGGTAGGCCATTTCCATAGGTTCCAGGTCCTCTGGGACATCAGGCCAACAGTATGCGACAGAACCCACACCTTCCTGGACTTAGTGCTGCTGTGGCATGCCCAAAAGTTGACAAGAAGTGTTCATGGCTCTAGCCCTGGTGACCCATAACCTCTGGACCAATATGCATCACCTGTAGTCTCAGTGGAGGTCAGGATGTGTGAAGACCCTGCTCTTTTCTGCTCCAGCTGGAAGCCCATTTTTCTTATTATGTGGATATGTACATATCTGTGTGTGGATATATGCACATGAGTGCAGTGCCCTTGGTCAAAAGAGAGTGTTGAATCCCCTGGAGCTAGAGTTATGGGTAGTTGTGAGTCACCCAGTGTGGGTGTGGATAAATGAACTTGGGTTCTCGGTAGGAGCAGTACATACTCTTATACACTGAGCCGTCATCTCTCCAGCCCCTACCTGGGTAATTCTTATATTTAAATGCTGCAGCCATTGGAGACTGAGCAACTGTCTACACTGCAGCCGCCTCCTTTAGTCCGTCCTCCCCCTCCTCCTCCTCCTCCTCCTCCTCTTCCTCCTCCTCCCCAACCCCTTCTTCAGAGCTTCCTTCCTCTTCTTTTGTCTCCTCCTTCTTCCCCTTCATCTCCTTGTTCTTTTTGTTGTTTTGAGACGGTCTTACTCCCAGGGTAGCCTCAGACCCACTATCTAGTTAATTCTCTCCTTAGAACTCCTAATCCTTCTGCCTCAACTTCTGAAGTGCTAGAATTACAGATGTATGCCTGGCCTCCGTGATTTGTATTTTACCCAAAAAGTAAAGTGCTGAAAGTTGGGTACCATAGTCTGTACCACCTACTAAGGAGACAGAAGGAGGAAGAACCTTTGGACCCTAGGTTTAGAACTAATATAATGTAGCAAGACTCTGTTATAAATATCCTAGTTTGTTATTATGTTGCTGTGATAAAGCATTCTCTTTTTTATTAATTTTTTTCATTGATTTTACATACCAACCACAGTTTCCCCTCCCATTCTCTCTCCCCTCCTCCCATCTACCCCACTCCCTATTCCCTCCTCCTTCCTCTCCATGCAGAAGGGGGCAGGCCTCCCATGGGTGTGAACAAAGCGTGGCACATCGAGTTGAGGCAGGACCAAACTCCTCCTCCTGTATCAAGGCTGGGCAAAGTAATCCAGCATGGGGAACAGGTTCCCAAAAGCCGGCTAAGTGCCAGGAGTCCTGATCTCATGCTAGGAGCCTTGCAAAGAGACCAAGCTACACAACTGTGACACACACATGCAGAGGGCCTAGGTCAATCCCAGGCAGGCTCCCTAACTGTAGGTTCAGAGTTGGTGAGCTCCCACGAGCTCAGGTCAGCCGTCCCTGTGGGTTCTCCTGTCATGACCTTGACACCCCCTGGCTCCTATAATCCCTCCTCCCTTTGTTCAGCAGGACTCTTGGCCCAGTGCTTGGCAATGATCTCTGCATCTGCTTCCATCAGTTACTGGATGAATGCTCTCTGATGACATGAGGGATCTGGTTGGACTGGGTGAGGGAGGCAGGTTGGGGGCGGGATGGAGGTGGAGAGTAATGAAAGAGCCATCTTGATGGGGGCTGCATTTCAGGATTTGGGAGAAACCTGGTGTCAGGAAAACGCCCAGCAATCCACAAAGATGACTCCAGCTAAGACTCCTAGTCTCGTTATTACAGTGTCTCAAATTGTGGCCCCAATGGAGGTAGTGTATCTAGGTTTGGTTTGGGTTTTTTTGGTATATGTATAAGTGTGTACACATGTGTGCAGATGGATGCCAGAATTCACAGTTGATGTCACAATCTACCTAGTTTTTGCTGTTTTTATTTATTCATTTTTTTTTTCTGTGTATGTGCATGCCACAGCGCTCCCAGGGAGGCCAGGGGACAACCTGTGGGAGTGTGTGCTCTCCTGTCATAGATCCCAGAAATTATACTCAGGTTGTCAGGCTTGGTGTCAAGTGCCTCCATGGGCTGAGCCACCGCTCCAGCCTCCACCATATTTTTTGAAACAAAAGTCTCTCACCGAATGGATTCCAGTTGGCTAAGCGGGCTGGCCAGCGAGCCCCAGAGTTCTGCCAGTCTCTGCCTCCCAAACACTAAGCTTGCAGACAGAAACCACTATGCCCAGCCTTTTGTGGGTGCAGAGGATCTGAACTGGGGTCCTCGAGCTTCCGTGATAGACACTTTACTGATTGTGTATTGTCTGGAAAAGTTCCTGGTTGATGGCCATCAGAACACCAAGGACAACAAGATGAAACGAGACAGTGTCAGTGGATGAATGTGTCTAGCAATTTGGAGGGTCATTCAGCATGTGCCGCCATCTATGCGTTGCCTTTAAGTAAATTTAGAAGTTTTTATTGAGACACTGGCTTCTGTTAGCCTGGTGTAATTAATTCTTCACATTAAACGGGTTTTTGCCTGGCAGCTGATGGATAGGACTCATTGTCTCAGTAGAAGTGAGCTCACAAGGTTAAGTGAGAATGTTCTCAGAGGTATCCGGCCTTGTCTCAGGAAGAATGCTAATGTCCACTTTGATATCAATCATGGAAGAGCAACTTGGGGTTGGGACTTTCTAGAAGCCACTTTCTCATCAGATCTATAGCACCCATCCTCAGCATGCCTGTAGAATAAATAAAAGCTCCCTAAAGGACACAGGAGCTAAATAGGAAACAATATTCTCTATAATCTTACTAGCATATGAATTAAATGCCATTGACGCTCTAAGTATTATTGGTTGCTGTCCTTTCTTCCTACTATCCTTTTGAAATAGGCTTTGTGAGTGGGTGATACTTCCAGAATTTGAAGACATAAGAGATGAATCTCATCTGACTTTTGTGGACTTAATTTATACCATGAACTGTTGTACAATATTGGATGCTGGGTTTTTAATGGTGATGTGGCATATGGGATCTGGTCAGTTTAGAGGATTTGAAGTTAGAGATCACATAGTCAACTGTATTCATAGTTGTCTTGGTATCCTCCTTTTTTTTTTTTTTTTTCTGGAGCTGAGGACCGAACCCAGGGTCTTGCCCTTGCTAGGCAAGAGCTCTACCACTGAGCTAAATCCCCAACCCCTCGTATCCTCAAAATGCCATCTAGGTAATGAAGGCCCATTTCTTCTCTGTCTCTCATGTGTGTTGTGTTTGTGTATGTGAGTGCAGGCTTGCACATGCCATGGTGTGCATGTGGAAACGAGAGGACAGCCTTGGGTGTCACTCTGTCCCTTACACCTTGTTTGAGATAGGGTCTCCATTGCTCACCACTGTGTATACCACAAAAGCCGGCCCATGGCCACACAGGTCCAAGGTCCATTTATAAATAGACTTGAAAGTTTTTTATTCCATATTTCTTTTGAATAGCATCAGCTTTATCATCTTGTGTAGGAATTAATATCATGCTTTACAAGACTACTGTATAGACATGGGGGAAAATGTCCTTTAAATCTCAAGTGTGTTAAAGAGTTCATTAAAAATTCAAAGCAAATAATGACCACAGGAACTTTCCTGTTATTTTAATTGGAAGCTTCTGTTTCGCTGGTGGAGATAAAGATTGCCTAATGATTGGAGTAATTTTACCAAAATTCTTAGTTGCTTCCCTTGTTTCCATTCTGATGTTTTTTTTAATTTTTATTTTTTATTTTATTGTCTAAAAACTTGTGGCTTACATACCTAAGTTAAGCACCACTTCAACACTACTACATTTAAAAGCAAATGTTCCTTTGTTCAATAGATACTTGGTATTAGACTATCAAGTGCTGACTCCATTGGCGTGTCTGTATGTGTGTGTTGTGTGCACAACATCTTTGCAGAGTCTGTTCTTGCCTTCCACCGTGTTGAAACTCTGCTGTGCTGTACACTCCACACTAGCTGGCTGGAAGCTTCTTGGCTAGTCTGTGTCTCTTCCTATCTTGCCATAGGAGTGCTGAGGTTATAGATGCGTGCCACCACATCCAGATCTGAACATGGGTTCCAGGGACTAAGCTCAGGGCACCAGGTTTGCAGAGCCAGCACTTTTACCCAAGGAGCCACGTTCCCAGATCCCTTGGTATATATCTAAGGAGGAAAGCCTACATGTGAAGATTAACTAGTACTCTCTGGGTGGACATATTTACCAGCATGTCAGCAGGAAATAATGGTGACTGCAATGAGAACATTTAATTGAGGTGACCTAAAGGTGATTGTAGTTTTGAGTCAGGAATTTAGGACAAAGGCATTTCCTTCATGTGTCTTAAAAAAATTACATTTACTTATTTACGTATTAGTTGGGGGTGGCGTACACAGGCCAGAGCACACACTGTCACAGTGCACACGAGGGGACCAGAGGACAAATTACAGGAGTTGTCTCTCTCCTTCTGCCTCATGGGGCAGGGATGAATTCGGGTTGCCAGGCTTCAGGACATGCCCCTTTAGTGCCAGCCTCCTTCACGAGCGTTTATGCATAGACAAGAAAAACTTCCACACTGAATTCTTCACCAGTTTTTACATTGTGAGTGTTCCTTTTTAGTTTCGTTACATATGTGGTTTCTTTCTGATGGTCTGTGTGGCCCTGGCTGTCCTGGACTCTGTAGATCAGGCTGGCCTGATATCCATCTGCCTCTGCCTCTTGAATGCTGGGACTAAAGGCATACCTCACTATTGCCTTGCTCCTGTAACTAGTTTTAATGATGAGAAGTAACAACAGGTTAGTTTTGAGTAGGTTCAGTGATTTGGGTTAATCCTTACAAGGCAGGCAGAAAATTTGTGTTCCAGGATAATGAATGAGTGTGTGTGTGTGTGTGTGTGTGTGTGTGTGTGTGTGTGTGTGTGTGTGTGAGAGAGAGAGAGAGAGAGAGAGAGAGAGAGAGAGAGAGAGAAAGGTATATAGTGTATATGTGGGTAGGTACCTTGTATACACACACACACACACACACACACACACAAGGAGCATAGAGGAGGATATTGGATGTCTTTTTTTTTTTCATTTTTCTTTATTAAGAAATTTTCTACTCACTTCACATACTATCCACAGATCCCCCTCCTCCCTCCTACCACCCCCAGCCCTCTTTCCCAAGCCACCCCACATCTCCACATCCCCCAAATCAAGGTCTCCCATGGGGAATCAGCAGAGCCCAGCACACTGAGCCTAGGCGATATTGGATGTCTTTTAAAAATTTTACTTTCCTTTGACAATTTTATACATGCATATAATATATTTTATTATATCCATCCCCTGTTCCCCTCTACCTCCTTCTGGAACATTCTCTTCCCAACACACCCTGTCCTATTTCCATGTCTTTCCTTTCTTTGTTCTTTTTTGTAAATAACCCACTGAGGTTAATTAGAGTTGCTGGCATGAGTCAGGGTGGGGGCTATCTAAGGGAGCAGGGGCAGCTTACCAGTGGCTGCACCCTCCCCCATCAATTGCCACAGCTCCTCAGCTAGCAGGGAGGCCCCAGGCCTCCTCAGTTCATGCTAGAACACGGGTCGGCTAGGTCTTGTGCAGCGGGTAGACAAAGCTGCCGAGGTAGGTGAGTCCAACAGTCCTGTCGTGTCCAGAACCTGTTTTTTGTTTTTGTTTTTCATACTTTTTGGTTTTGTTTTGTTTTTTCCAGAGCTGAGGATGGAACCCAGGGCCTTGTGCTTGCTAGGCAAGCGCTCTACCATTGAGCTAAATCCCCAGCCCCATGTTTTTTTTCTAACTGTCATTATTTTGAATTTATAATCCTGGATGCTGAAAACAAACAAACAAACAGACAAACAAACAAACAAACAAACAAAAACCAGGCTAAAGTGCTGTCAGGTGTTCTCATCTTTTAATGGGCTAAGAGAAGAAAAAAACCCCAGTCGGCTCCTTTGCCCTGCCCTGGACCTGCAGTGCTGTTAACACAGGCGAGAACACCTGCACTGGGACATGTCCTGGATAGTTTGTTTTTTCTCAGTTGAGAAATGCTCTCCCCAGACTGTCTTGTGAGCAAGCCTGTGGGGCATTTTCTTGATTAATGATTGATGTGGGAGAGTCCAAACTACTGTGGGTGGGGCCACCCCTGGGCAGGTGGTCCTTGAGTGTTTAAGAAAGCAGACTGAGGAAGCCATGGTGAGCAGGTCAGTAAGCAGCACTCCTCCATGAACTCTGCTTCAGTTCCAGACTCCATGTTCCTGCTGTTGAGTTCCCGATGGACTGTGATGTAGAACTAAACATTTCCTCCTAAAGTTATTTCTTTTCTTTTCTTTCTTTTTTGTTTGTTTGTTTTTGGAAACAGGTTTATCTGTGTAGCTTTGCGCCTTTCCTGAATCGCACTCTGTAGCCCAGGCTGGCCTCGAACTCACAGAGATCCACCTGCCTCTGCCTCCTGAGTGCCGGGATTAAAGGCTGTGCCACCACTGCCCGGCACCCAAAGTTATTTCTGCTCATGGTTGTGGGGTCCTGCTCCACCAGGAACTGAGGTCACCTCTGAAGAGGGGGCCTGGAACCGAGGAAAGATAGTGTGCTGCTTGCTCGTTTCCCAGCCTTCCTCTTACCTGGAGACAATCAGACACAGCTCGGAGTCAAGTCAAGCAAGAACTCCTTTATTATTAGGCAGTAAGCCTCTTTTATAGCAGAAAACCTCAGAACCCTAGGAGGGGGTGGAAGGAACCAACCAATCGTTTTAAAGGTCACCCTACACTCATTTCCTTGTTTATGAGCTGTTTATGCACTGACTGGTCTCCTGATCTTTGTATTTAATCCCAGCGTAAACACTTGGGCTAACTTCCTCTGGCACCATCTTTGCGGCCCATGTCATCCTGTATGCCCCACAGATTCCCCCTTTTTGTTTTTAAGTAAGTTCATCTTATTCTGAGGTTTAGGCTCAGGGCACCTCTTCACGAAGTTCACTCCAGCTGTAGCAGGGACATGTGCCATTTGTGTCTTGTGGTGACCACTCTGAACATGGAGGGTGTGTCTCATCTGTTTAAGTGTGCCGTCATTGGCAGATCAGCCCTACTGTCCCTGGGGGATTTAGTTAGGAAGCAAACACAGTGTAGGTTCCTAGTCCCAACACTAGTTAAAAATTTTAGGAGATTTCTCTAAAAAGCCTCTTTTTACCAATGTTGGGCAGGGCGGTGGTGGCCCACGCCTGTAATCCCAGCACTCGGGAGGCAGAGCCAGGTGGATCTCTGTGAGTTCGAGGCCAGCCTGGTCTACAAAGCGAGATCCAGGACAGGCTCCAAAGCTACAGAGAAACCCTATCTCGAAAAAACCAAAAAACCAAACAAACAAACCAATGTCATGGGCAGGAGAAAAGACTTTTACTATCTGAAGAATTGACATGACATCTACAGAGGGAAGAGTTGAGAAACCGGTGAAAGGTATAAAGAGAGAGTTATCCTTCCCTACCCCTACCCCCAAAGATGGCTGATGATTTCCAGAAGGAGGCTGTTCCAGTCACATTTAGGAATTACTAGAATTAGAATTGTCAGCCCCACACCTCCAGAGAAGGTGGCCATTGAGTCGTCCTTATCATACATGGTCACTGGGAAGGACACAGTCAGCTTCTCTTCGCTGGCACCAGTGTCCATTATGCACTCCGCCTCCAGCACATACTTCTGAGGCTCCCGGTCCAGGGCCCAGCGAGTGCTCACTCCAAGCCATCTGGGTTGCAACAGAAGGGCAGACTCTCCTCTTCCAGGTGTCTTCACATTGATGTTGGGGCAAAGGAACTGCACAAGCAACAGGTGTAACTGGTAGAAGGTGCCAAGGGGCCTGTTCTCCCTGATGCGGAAGGACAGGCCTGTCTCCGGAATGTAGCCATCCTGGGATTTGAGGGAGCTACATGCTGGGAAGGAGTCAATGATGAAGGAAAAGTACGTATGGGCACAAGCCTGGCCAATTGTGAATGCTGAGCTGTTCCCAGGAACTGTGGTCCAGGCTTTGGTTGAGGTAGAGAAGGGCAGTGTCCTCATGGATGTAGATCCAATCATTCTCATGCGGCCGTGTGCGGAAGTGATGCTGGCCTAGGCGGAAGCTGGGGACTTCTTCAGGGCCATCCTGTAGAGCAGGGACATAGAGCAGAGGTGTGCCAGCTGGCTGGTCCACATATAGCCTCTCCCAGTAGCATCCCTTAAGAAGCAGAGGCCCAGCGGGGCTTCGCCCAGCAGTGGCAGCAGCAAAAACAGCTTTAGCCCTACACCCCACCCTACCCCCACCCAGCACCATACGTCACTTTCGCCACCAGCCATGTGCAAGGGCTGCTGTGGAAGAGCAGGTGGGTCTCTGCGGTGGGGTGCGGCCACACCAAAGGGCATCTTGGTATAGTCACCATTGTCCCCAGACTCCTTGGAGGAGCCAGCAGTGGGGCCCTGGGAAGTGGTAGTGGATGCTGGAGGCAGATGGTAGAGCTCTCCTGGGGCAGGTGTCAGAGGCTGCTGCAGGGAAGAGGGGGAGGCCAAAGGACATGGGGGCAGTGGTGGGTGTGGGGATGAGACCTCTGGGGAAAGAAGGCCATCCATGGAGCCCACTGTGTCCTCACTATGGGTGACAGGCTTAGGGGACTTTATGAAAGGGGGTCCAGTCCCCAATGTCGCAGGATCCTCTGGCCAGTTCCATTGCCAGCACTGATCACCGCCCAGGTCACCTGCTGAGGTTGGTGTGGGTCCCTCTGGGCTGCAGCTGGAGCCAGGAAGAGCAGGGCGACCATCAGCTGGAGTAGCGCCATCTGGTGTCAGGCTAGCACACACTTGCAGCTCATGTAGCCAGGGCCAGTCTCATTGGGAGGGCTCAGCTTCTGCAGCTTGTGCTGCCGAATCTCACAACCTCATGGACTAGTGTGTAGAAGGCACCCTCCACACCCTGCCTGGTCTTGGCTGATGTTTCAGTGTAGGGCATGCCATAACTGCGGGCGAGGTCCTGGGCCTGCCAAGACTCAACAGTATGAGCAGCCAGGTCACACTTGTTCCCTACCAGCACCATTGGCACATAGTCTGAGTCCTTCACCCGCTTGATGTGCTCCTTGTACTGCTGGATGTCTTCAAAGGACTTGGTGTTGTTGATGGCAAACACACAGAGGAAACCCTCCTCTGTGTGCATGTACTGGTCCCACATGGCACTATACTCCTCTAAACCTGCTGTGTCTAGGATGTCCAGCAGACATGTCTCCCCATCAATGACCACCTGTTTCTGATAGGAGTCCTCTATGGTGGGGAATTCTGGATAGCTGGATGGTCAGGGCATTCTTTCCCACGCCTCCAGCACCCACCACCACAAGCCTGTGTCCTGTCATCACTTTTGTAAGGCCTGTCACTCCAGGAGCTCCTGCCCCACAAGGGGCACAGAGGGGTGGCTGGGGAGCAGAAGGCCCTGATTGGGGCCCGACGTGGGTGTCCTTGTAGCCCCAAGGCCAGAGCGTGATGGCCGCAGGGTGCAGAGTAACTGAATATGAGGGCTAATTCCTCTTTTGTTCTATTGAAACAAAAATATATTTAAGTTTGCTAAAGGGTGTAAAATGGGTAACATCTGTTTGTCAGAGGATATTTGGCTCTAGGCCTCTGGGGTTAACTCCCTGCCTTTCTAAAGGGGGTACCTTTAGGAAGGGCTGACATGCCTTGTATGGACGATCTTTTGGAGATAAACCTATGTTCTCTTCTTGTTAGTCAGCCTGGCCTGGGGCATCTTCCTGTTGGGGGTGGATGGGAAGGAATTTTTTTTTTTGTTTTTCTTTATTAAGAAATTTTCTGGGCTGGAGAGATGGCTCAGAGGTTAAGAGAACTGACTGCTCTTCCAGAGGTCTTGAGTTCAATTCCCAGCAACCACATGGTGGCTCACAACCATCTATAATGAGATCTGGTGCCCTCTTCTGACCTGCAGACATATATTCAGGCAGAACACTATACATAATTTAAAAAAAAAAAAGAAAAGAAAAGAAAAAAGAAATTTTCTACTCACTCTACATACCACCCACAGATCCCACCTCCTCCCATCTCCTAGCCCTCCCTCCCAAGCCACCCTATATCCCCACATCCCCCAAATCAAGGTCTCCCATGGGGAGTCAGCAGAGCAGGGCACACTGAGCCTAGGCAGGTCCAAGCCCCTTCTCACTATACCAAGGCTGTGCAAGGCATCACACCACAGTCACTGGGCTCCCAAAAGCCTGCCCATGGACCAGGGATGGATCCTGATCCCCCTGCCTGGGTGCCCCCCAAACAGTTCAAGCCAAACAACCAGTCCAGTCTCATGGGGGTTCCACAGCCACCAGTCCACAGTTCATGGGCTTCCACTAGTGTGGCTGGTAATCTCTGCACATCCTCCCATCATGATCTCGACGTTCCTCGCCTGCAGTATCTCTCCTCTCTCTCATTGAAAGACCCCAGACCCCTGGGATACTTTCGTCTGAGGGAGGGACCACAGAAACCAAGATTCCAAACCAGCAGATACAACACGCATGAGGAATGTATTCAGCACTGGCACAAGTGGGCTCTCTGCCCTGGTCAGTCAGAGAGCCCTGAGCAGCGGTTACAAGCATTTTTAAAGGCAGAAACTACAAAATTAGCATAAGATACCAGGTGTCCTGGGTTTGGCCCAATTTAAAAATCATCATATATTTCAGCAATCATTTTGTTACGTGGGAAATTTTGTAACACTCGTAAACTGGTTGGCTCAGGGGAGATCTAGAGGGAGCGGTTACTCTGGAGGTGAGTTCGCATAGTTACAGGCTTGTGATTGGCTGACATATGACCTAGTTTGCTGGACTCACCAGATGGTCCTTATCTTGGGTCCCATTTGGGGAATTTTTAAACAGAGACTTACTACTATTTTTTTTTTTTTTTAATCTATAGTTACAGACCTTGTCCCAAGGCCGACGTCTGGACTCTGAAACTTTTTACTTATTTCCAGGGAGAGGATGAGTCAGTGTCTAATGCAAGCAAGTTTACAGAAGCAAAGTCAGCAATTTGCAATTGTAAAATGTATCTCTAATTTTTTTTCTCATCATCAATTGGATTCCTGGAGCCTCAGCCTGGTGCCTGGCCATGGATCTCTGTATCTGCCTCCATCAGTCACTGGACAAAGGCTCTCTGATGACAGTTAGGTTATTCACTAGACTGGTCACCAGAGTGGACCTGTCCAGGCACCCCCTAGACCACTGCCAGCACCCCAAGGTGGGGATATCCTTGTGGATTCCTAAGAGCCTCCCCAGCACCCTGCCTCTTCCTATTCCCATAGATGGGAAAGAATTTTAGATCTCTGGCTAGGAACCAGATCAGGGCCGTCTCTCCAAAGGGGAAGATGCAACCATACCCCCTCCTCACGGTAAGCAGGGGATCTGATCTTCTCCACTGAAGTGTTGGAGGGTTCCTCCATCATACTTGAATTTGAGATTTGGGATTTAATTGGCCCCAATGTTTTTGAAATCTGGATTCTTTGGCTCCTTTGGACAAATTTAAAATATTAATAGTAACTAAGGCCTGATGTAGTTGAATATGGGGGCTTACTCCTCCTCTTTGTTTTAAAAGCTGCTCTTTGAGACATTGATGGCTTCTTTCAATGACTACCTGTCTCTGAGGGTTGTGGGGGATTCCTATAGTATGTTTTATGTGCCATTGCTCAAATAATTCTAGCATGGTTTTACTGTCACCCAGCTGACAAGGCATTGGAGAAAGTGATAGTGTGCATGTTTGGCCCTCTCACCAGCGTGGGCTGTGGCCCGGCAGGCCCCCCGGGAAGGTGTCTATTATGACAAATACATATTTAAGTTTTCCAATGGGCACAAAATGAGTGACATCAGTTTGCCAGAGGATGTTTGGTCTCAGCCCCTAGGACTGACTCCTGGTGTTTGGGGGAGGGTACTCTTAGAAAGTGCTGGCAGGCCTTACAGGTATGAACTATCTTTTTAAGGTCCTTTATAGGAATATGAGGAAATCTATGTTATAGACCTCTCCAGTTAAGATGAGTCAGGTCATGTAGGCAAGTGGCCTCTTGTAATGTTGATATTTGGGCAACCAAGGCCAGAGTATCCGCCCAGTCATTTCTCATAGCCAGAAATCCCAGGAGCTTAGAATGTCCCCTCATGTGTTGAACATAGATAGGATGGTTTCTTCCCTCCAGTAACCCTCTAAGGGTACCATTAGCGGGGAAATGGGATTAGTGTCCAGGGTGAATATGGGCCTGGGGTGAATGAGGTAATAGATTTACTACATATAGGCTATCAGAATACAAATTGAAAGGTCCCTGAATACTCTGGAGGGCCATAATAACTGCCAGCATCTCCTTATATTGTGTGGATCCCTGACAGGGTCGGAATTTCTGTAGACTCAGAGAGTCCTGATTGTCCCTGGAAGCGGCATAAGCTGAGCCTGTTTGGCCCCCTCTGTAAACACATGAAGAGCAACTAGAATAGGCTCAGGTAAAATCTACAGAGGCAGCCTCAACGGGAGCCTCCAAAGCCTAACTGTCCATGGGGAGGGTCCACAGTGATAATCAAGGAGTCCCAGGAATCTTTCAAGGGAGAGGGCGAGAGGCCATTGGCTCTAGAAAGCCATTCAGCATCCGCCATCCGGAAGGCGAAGATGATAGACTGAGGATCCTTTCCAAAATGTCTCTGGGCTTGCAATCGACCTCTGATTATAGTGTGGGCAAGCTGATCAGCCTGGGAGTATACCCTTGGGGCGCCTCCCAGGGAGGTATGTATCCATTCTATTGGCTCTCCTTTTCGTACCAGAACCACAGAGATCAATGTAGCTAGTCTCGTGAACAGCCAGAGGGAAACAGGAAGGTCACCAGAATACCTCCTCAGGGAAACTTTATCAAGAGCATCCTGAAATTGTAAAAGGATGGCCCTATGTTCTGAGGTAAGAGCAATAACATCCTGAGGTTTCTTTGGAGATGGGAACCCAAGATAGTATCGAATTGATCTCTCCTAGATACTCTGCAACTGAGTCAGGGTCAAAGACACAGGAATGTTTAGCTTAGGCTTAAGTGGGCAGGGTTGGGTCAGGGTAAGTTTGGTGCCAAGAACCTTAAAGGGGGGCACCCTCTGGACTTTGTTAGGAGCCACTGTGAACCTCCTCTCTGAAGCCATGCAAGCACCTGCCCCAACAAGTCCTGCAGACAAGAGGGTCCCTATGTCCCAAAATAATACCATCCATATAAACATAGGTAAGTGTCTTATCCATCATTAGCAGGGGTCCTCCTAACAGGGTGGCCAGGTATTGTTGGCAGAAGGTCGGGCTATCAGCCATTCCCTGCGGTAATACAGTCCATTCAAATCTTTGATCAGGTTGGGAGAAATTGAGGGAGGGGACAGAGAACGCACACTTGGCACAATCATCCAGATGGAGGGGATAGAAAAGAAACAGTCCTTAACATCAATCACCACCAGGGTATATTCTGAGGGTATTGCTGGTACCCAGGGCAGACCCCTCAAGGGGCTGCCTACCAGCTCCATCCTCTCATTTATTTTCCATAGGTCCTGAACCATGTGCCAGGCTCCTGAGACATTTGTGATAACAAAGACAGGTGTATTCCAGGGATTCGTGGAAGGGCACATATATCCAAGGTCTGGTTGTTGCTTAACCAGAGCATGGAGAGCCTCTAATTTAGGTCTAGCAAGTGGCAACTGCTCCACCCATACTGGGTCACTCGGCCCCCACCTGACAGGGGGTACCTGGGGGGACAGTGGCCTCTAGGATTAGGGGTAAACGTGAGTGGATTTTGGGGGGTCATTTCTACAGTGGGTGAAGAAGTTCTCTCCTTTTATCTCCTCTGCTCCCCATCCCCTTCCTAGGCCCTCTTCTTCCTCCATAATATCATCATAGAAAGCTCAGTGGTCGGTGGTGAGTACTGCATCCATTTGGGACAACATATCCTGCCCCAATAAGTTGGCAGGTTCTCAGCCACCAGGGGGCGTATCTTGCCCGGTTCCCCATCTGGGCTGGTCCATTTGAGGAGAGAGACCATTTCAGGAGATTGAGTATTACCAACCCCCTACTCCCACTATTCAGGGTTCTGGAGTCAGGTCCCCCTCAGGGAGCACCTCCTCCTGGCAGAGCATGGTCCTCTCTGCCCCTGTATCCACCAGGAAATGGAACCTTCTCCCACCTATGACAATACTCATCTTGGGCTGATGTCCCAGGACCACAGGTACAGTTGGCATGGGCCACTTGTGGGGGGGTTCCTCCTTTGACTAACAGGGCTGGAGGGCACCCCTTATCTAGTTTAAAGGTTTCCCATCTACGCTGAATTTTGACCTGCAGTCCTTTTTCCAATGATATCCCTTCCTGAACACGGGACAGGGAGTAGGTAGTAGGGGGCCTTATTTCTCCTGTCTGACCTAAAGCCTTTTGTTGGCCGACAGGAGGCTGTTGCAGAGAACACTCGATTAAAATGTCCCTCCTGCCCACATCTAAAGCAGCCCCCCCCCCCATTGGTGAAATTATTAAGGCCACTCCACGTAGTTAAAAGGGAGGTTTATTTTGTGGGGTAACTTACAAATGACGGGGTAGGTAACAGGGTCTGGCAAAGGTATGGCGCAGTCCGGCGGTGTTCTCTGGAGAACTCTGCTCCATCTACCTCCAGGGTCCAGGGTCCCAGAACCAAGAGAGACCTCTCCTCTGGATCCTGGGTCTTCATCTTCCTCCCTCAGCCCAGCCTTGTGGGCGTGACCATTCCTGAAGCCTCAATGGGGGTTGGAACTTCCAGGCCAATGCTGGGATGGCTACCCATTACACACACACACACACACACACACACACACACACACACACACGCCACCCCACCAAGGGGAATGGCAGGCTTTGCAGTCCCCTGACTCTGAGTTTCCAGGGCACAAGAGAAAGCCTCAGTCAGGGCAGTCATCTGGGATTGCAACGCTAAGGCCAGCATCTGGGTCTGGTGATGTTGGGTGCCCAGATTCTGGGTGGTGACCACCCATCGGCCCATGGGAGCCTCTTTCAGCCCTACATAGGCAGCACGGTGTTCTGAATTCATTCCATCCCAGACCAGAATCTTTATAAACTGGTCCCAGAGGGGTCCAGTCGGTTGTTTGCGATTAATGCTCTATTGGACCCGGTCTATAAACTCTGGTAGGGTCTCAGTGGGCTTCTGCCTGACTCCGGCTGTGGGGGATTCTGTAGGTCCCTCATCTAGCTTACCCTAGGCGGCCAGCCCCACCTGTCACCCCTGGTCTTGGCATGGCGCCTGGACCGCAGCCTCCTGGACCCCAGTAGAGTGCCCATCAGCAGTTCCCCCCAACATGCCTTAAGTAATTGGGATCACAGGCTGAGCAGCTTGATTGGCCTCTGCTCGGACTCTACATTCCTCCTTATAGTGGGCGCACCATTTGACATATTGAGTGCATGGAAGGATGGCCTTAGCCAGGTCCAGCCAATCCTTAGGGACACAAGGATTATATGCACTATCCTACAGTAGGGTCTGGAATGAGTAAGGTCTGCCACTGCCTTGTGGAGTTCCTTAAGGTCTTTGGCCTCCCACTGGTACCATTCTTGTGGCCTATTAGGGCCAGGGGCCAGATTAACGGGAAATACCTGGAGGCGTCTGCTCTTGGGGCCCCCTACCTTACCTCCCTTGGGGCCCTATCTGGGTAATATAGGCTTCTGCATAAGTCAGTTCATTGGCTCCCCAATCCCCAGCTGATGGCTGGTCATAGGTACCCCAGTCACGTAGGTCCCTTCTAAGGGTAGTATATGGTGAGGAGCATTCCCCTGTTTCAGGGATGTAAGTGTGGGGGGAGGGGATTGCCCTTCAGAGCATATGGCTCACAAGGCACAGAGCGGGTGACTTCAAACTTGGTCTCTTCACCCTCTTGGTCCTCTTTGCCTTCTTTGGCCTCCCCTGGCTCTTGGGGATCTTTGCGAAAAATTGCATTATCCATACTGAGGGCTTCACTTACCCTGGAAGACCGCTTGGCCTTAGCCAAATGTACTTTTGAGCTCCAATTGGGCACCAGCTGTGGGCTCTTGCCCCACGGGAACTTAGGTCACTTCTGAAGAGGGGGCCTGGAACCAAGGAAAGGTAAGTGCACCGTGCCCGTTTCCCAGCCTTCCTCTTACCTGGAGACAATCAGACATAGCTCCGAGTCAAGTCAAGCAAGAACTCCTTTATTATTAGGCAGTAAGCTTCTTTTATAGCAGAAAACCTCAGAACCCTAGGAGGGGATGGAAGGAACTAACCAATCTTTTTAAAGGTCACCCTATACTCATTTCCTTGTTTACGAGCTGTTTATGCACTGACTGGTCTCCTGATCTTTGTATCTAATCCCAGCAGAGTAAACAACTTGGGCACCATTTGTATCTAATCTCAGCGTAAACAACTTGGGCTCCATCTGTCTAACTTCCTCTCGGCACCACCTTTGTAGCTCATGCCGTCCTGTATGCCCCACACATGGTGTTTATCATAGCAACAGAAATATTAACTAAGACAGAATGGTGGGTAAATCGTTGATTGGAGACTTAAATGAATAACATGAGCCCACTCATAGAGTCTCCTTGATCTGCTGACTGCTGGGGATACCTAGGATGCTACAGATTGAACCCAGGGTCTTGTGCATGCTAGGCAAGTGCTCTGCCAATGGGTTATTTCTATAGCCAGTGCTGGGTATCTGTAGGAAGATCACCAGTACATAGGGTGAGAGAACATTTCTTCAATAGCATGTGAAATACTGCCTTTTGAGCTGGAAAGATGGTTTATCTATTAGGAATACTTGCTTGTAAATCAAGAGGACCAGAGTTCAGATCCCAGCACTCACAAAATAAACTGCAAACATGGCCAATGTCTGTTACCTCAGCTTCAAGGAGGGTGGAGGCAGGAGGATCACTAGGACTTGCTGGTGTCCACCCTAGCCAAGATGCAAGCCCCAGGCTCAAGGAGGAGTAGGTAGAGAGTTTTGGAAGGGGTCACAGGATGCCCTTCTCTGGCCTCTGTGTGCATGTGCAGGTGCACCCACCCTCACACACCAATACACATAATTCAGAGGGGGGGGGGAGGGGGAGAGAGAGAGAGAGAGAGAGAGAGAGAGAGAGAAGGAAAAATATATGTATTTTGGTTTTTCGAGATAGCTTTGGGCCTTTCCTGGAACTCACTTGGTAGCCCAGGCTGGCCTCAAACTCACAGAGATCCGCCTGGCTCTGCCTCCCGAGTGCTGGGATTAAAGGCGTGCGCCACCACCGCCTAGCAGAAAATATTTTTTAAAGTCTCCTTTTTAAAACCTGAGCAAAGAGGCTATACCAGATGCAGATAAGACATTAAAATGTTATTTCATTTTATTAGCATAACTTGAAATAGCAAAAAAATGAGTTAAATAAATGCCAGGATATAATATAGGGTAGTTGGTTTACCTTGCACAATCTAAAGGAAGCCTCTGTTTAAATTAGCACTGGAGGTTAGCCAATCCTTGTATAGCACATTGTATATTCAGATTACATTTCTTGTCTTTTTTTTTTTTTAATGTGTGCATGTCTATGTGTTCATGCTTCATGTCTGTGGAGGCCAGAAGAAGGTATCACATCCCCTGGAGTCAGAGTCCCAGGCAGTTAGGAGTCCCTGTGAGGGCTGGGAACCAAATCCTGGACTGCATGACTGAGCAGCTGGCTCTTAATTACGAAGCCATCTTGCCAGTCTCTCATCATGGTGATTTTTGTGAAGGTTTGTCTTGATGTATGAAACAGCTCAGATTTACTATAGTGTCCTTGTATGTGTGTGTTTATGTGTGCACAGGTATGTGCAGATGCCAGAGGTATCATTCTTAATCATCAGGTGGTTTGAATGAGAAGTGTCCCCCATGGTCTCAGGCATTTGAACCCTTGGTTCCCAGTTGATGGTGATGTGTGGAGAGGTTTAGAAGATGGTACATCACTGGGAATGAGCTTTGAAATTCAAAAAGTCTGTGCATTCTTGTTTTCTCTCTCTGCTTCTTAAATGGGGTACAAGATGTGAGCTCTCAGCTTGTTCTTCTGCTATCTGTGCCATGCCTGCTGGATCCCGCCAAGCTTCCCTGTCGTAACAGGTCTCCTGACCCCCTGGAACCATGAACCCAGATAAACCCTTCCGTCCACAAACTGCCGTGGTCATGGTGTTTGATCACAACAATGGAGAAGTAACAAAGCCAACCACCCACCTTGTTTTTTGTCACAGGGTCACTCACTGGCCTGGAACTCACCAAGTAGGCTAGGCTAGCTGCCTCCTCTTGTCCTTTTCTGAGCACCTTCTTTTATAGTCTTAGTCCCCTGTAGCCAGTGCATTAAAGCTGGGGTCACGTGTCAGCACATAGTGACAGATGTAATAGTGACTTATAAAAGACGGGTTTGTTTTCTGGTCAAGAGTTTTCACTTTATCCGATAGGTCCCCATCAACTAGTCCAGCAGCTATGAGCAGATATTCCCAGGAACAGCGATAGAACAGAAATCAAGTCAACCCAATAAAGGAAACAAAAGGCCCAAAGTGCAAAGGTCATTGCAGGAAGATGTTTGTGATGAACAAGCAACTGTTTTAGATATATATTTCCTTGGTGTGTATTTCTTCAAGGCAGATTTTGTTAGTTTTGCTATAAAAACTTAGTAACTTTATTCTTCTACTTAACAAAACTAGCAATTTTCAAGTCTGGAGTACTTAAAGTTTAAACAAAATTGTAAGAATAATTCTAGGAACAGGGGAAACGACTCTCAGTGGTTAAAATTCTTGCCATGTATGTAGGAGGACCAGAGTTCAAATCCCCAGAACCCATGTAAACATTGTGTGGGTGTGGTGGCCTGCCTGCAATTCCAGGGAAGGTAGAGATGGGATCTTTAGAGTATGAGATAGCAAAATTAGCCTATCAGCAAGTTCTGGGTTTGATTTAGAGCCCTGCCTCAATGAATAAAGAGGAAGGATGATTCCCATCGTCAACTTTGTCCTTAAGCATTGTAAGCCTAGAGCCAACGTAAGAAGTGAACGTTCTAAATAATCGAGATAATCTTGGGAAGGTCTCAGGTGGTAGAGCTGCATTCCATCTCAGGGTAAGGCCCTTCTAGTGAGTTCTCCCTCCGAAGTTGGAGTAGCTCACCATTTCATTGTGTATATAACAGCCAGGTTTCCACCCAGAAAACAAAACTCACATTTTAAATGCAGGGAATTTAAAATAAAACTTGGCCTGGGGAGATGGCTCCGTCAGTAAAGTCCTCGTCACGCCGGCCTGAAGACCCGAGTTTGATTCCCGGTACCTAGGGTAATGCTCACTTCTGATTCCAGTGAGAGGTAGGCAGAGACAGGAGGATCCCTGGGGTTCCCTGGGCCATCAGTCTAGTCTACTCATCAAGCTCCAGGTCCTAGAGAGAGACCCTATCTCAAAAATCAAGGTGGGGATGGTGAGATGGCTCACCATCACACATGACTACCTGAGTTCAAGCTCAGAACCCCACATGGTAGGAGACAGCCGCCCCCCACAAGTTATCCTCTGACCTTCACATTCCTGCTATGGCACTTAGGAATGCATGTTCACACACACAAATAAGTGTAACAAAATATTTTCATTAGCCCAGCGGTGGTACACGCCTTTAATCCCAGCACTCGGGAGGCAGAGCCAGGCGGATGGATCTCTGAGTTTGAGGCCAGCCTGGGCTACCAAGTGAGTTTCAGGAAAGGCGCAAAGCTACACAGAGAAACCCTGTCTCGAAAAACAAAACAAAACAAAACAAAAAGTTTTCATTAATAAGTTAAATAAAAAAGGATAGTGCTTGAGGAACAATACTTTCTACCTTTCATTTGTACTACATGTAGACAAACCTGAACATACACGGCCATGTATACTCATGTCTCCATAAGAAAGACAGACACAAATGGATGAACCAGGAAGATACTGACAGAGCTGTGAGGACAAGCCGAAGATTGAGAAAATTCAGAATTAGCCACAACAGGAAGCCCATGCTGTCCCTAGGCTAATGGTCACAGGGACTCACAGAAGAGGGAACCAGAGCCTTGGGCAAAGCTTGAGGCAAAGGGAGTGGGTGAGGAGGCATGACCTGTTGGAAAGCCAGTCCGAAGGGGAGCAGGGGATGAGCCGCCTTTGGGTGGCCACTCCCCCAGGTTAGAGGGAAACAGTGAGGGATCACCACCGAACAGACCTAGAATTGGCCCAGGCACTGGGGTGGGCTTGAGATGGGGGTTACATGGCAAGGACACTTACCGTTCAAAGCATCCCAGCTTGAGAAGATGTCTCAGTAAAGAAACTGCCTGGAATTCAGAGGGTTTCAGTCCACCGGAAGTGCCCTCCAAGACACAGAGCTGGAGAGACTTCCAGCCCACGTCTCTTTCTCCCGCCCATCCCTCCTCCTCCGTTTCCTCTCCACCTTCCCCCCTTCTCTTTTCCTTCTGGGTCAAAAGGACACGAGAGGTACGGTGTTGCCTCCTCAAAACCAGGCAAATGTAAAACAGGGAAGACCGGGAAGGAAGGATTTGGGTGACATTCACAGGAAGGGGGAATGGGTGAGATGGATCGTGGGTGCTTTCTACACAGCATGGTGCCCTGCACTGGATCCCTGGAACCCACATGTAAAGTTAGGAGTTGGGAACAGACCCCCTAAAGCACCATAGTATTTGTACCCCCACACATCTCATACACATCATTTAGCTTAAATTGACATTAAAGGGAAACATTGGGCTGGATATAGCCACACGTGGCGCTGGAGAGAAGGCTCAGCAGTTAAGTGTGCTTGTTACTTTTACAGAGGAACCCAGGTTCGTTTCTCAGCACCCACATCAGGGCTCACAACCATCTAAAACTCTAGTTTCAGGGGATCTGATGCCATCTTCTGGCCTCTGTGGGCACCAGGCATATACATAATGCACATAGATACATATAGGCACATATACATATACACACAAACTAAAAAGAAATAAATATTTTTAAAAAATCTAGCCACATAGACCTATATCACCTCCAAAGCTATGGGGATCTAAAATATACATAGGTTGCTTTTATGAAGACTATGGAAAAAAAAAACTTAAAAGGCAATTTGTTGTACCTTAAACAAAAAATAAGTCACATCTTGTTTTAAAAATAGACAGTCAACAACAGGGACATACCCAACCATCTCACATTCCAGAATAAAGAATAAAGAGGACAAGTCATATATATGCATGTGTTTAAGTATATGTGTATATGTCTATGTATTTATATGTGTTTGTGCATATATGTGTTTATGTATATGTGTATTTATGTATGTGTGTATGCATACACACACACACACACATATATATATATATATATATATATATATCAATATCAGTATATGAAATATGATGACATTGGATAATGTTTACAAACGAACCACTTAGTTTTGTACATACTTGTATGTCCTATATCCCGAGTTTCAACTCAAATAATTATTTTTTCCTTGCAGCTAATTTTTCTAGACCTACATGAAATTATTTCTCAATTCAAGTCCTGCTAGTGTCCCCTAGTTTGACTTAATAACAGAGCAAAACATGACAAAAGCTGGTTTCATGATTAAGCTGGGGTATCTGTTTTATAGACTCCTGGTTCACTCTGGCATTACACAAGATGACTCATGCCCTGTATACAGAAAGAGCATTTTAAAGATGGGGAAGTCTTAAACTGGGCTGTTGTGGTTTAAATAGGAAGTGTGCCCCGTAGGCTCACGTGTTTGAATACTTGATGTTCAGTGTGTCACTGTGTGGGGAGGCTGTGGAGCCTTTAGAGGTAGAGCCTCAAAGGAGGAAGTGGGTCATGGTGCTTTACAGTCCAGTCCCATTTCCTGTTCACTCTTTACTTCCTGAATGTGGATGCAACGGGACCAGCCAGCTCCCTGCCGCTGCCAGAATGCCTTCCCTGCTTGCTTCCATGTCTTCTTTGCAGGGTGGACTCCACCCCCTGAAACTGTAAGCCCAAATCAATCTTTCCTTCCTTAGGTTGCTTTCGTTAGGATATCCTATCACAGCAAAGGAAAAGAGACTAAAACATAGCCTAAATGAATTGTCTTTAAATGCATTTGATCAGCGAGTTCTTGCTTTTTTGCTGTCTTGTACAGAGATATTTCCATCCCAGAGAACATGGATTAGAAAAACGCTGACTTCGTGATTGACAAAAAGCCGGATGTCTTTCTGTTGTGTATGTCATTTGAGGTTTTTGACAGTGGAAATGTTTCTCCTCCTGAGATAATGAGGAATCTGAAGAGACAATCCATTTCCACAGCACGCTCAGCAGGCATGGAGTGCTCCGCAAGCAACTCTCTGTCCCTAATATGTACAAAGCGTCTTTAGCTTGCAGTAAAATACCATGTAGCATAATACTGAGAAGCAGTCCAAAAGTAACATCTCCAAGCCTTTTCAGATTCAGAAAAGCTGAAACAGCTTTGTAATTAAGGCCAAAATGTCTGGGAGGGCATCGGGTTGGTAGAAGCTGGAGGAAGTAAAAAAAAAAAAAAAAAAAAAAAAACAAAAAAACAAAAAAAAAACCCCCCACACAAAAACCTGACTCAGCTGCTCGTCATTGAGAATAAGGCTCCCTTTGCTTTGGGATTTACTGAGCATTTGTTTTGAAAGCAGAATTACAATTAGTTGAGTTTGAAGCAGAAGTGGGGTTGTACCTTTTCCTAAATGTAAAAGCTTAGGTTAGATAATTCAGTCCCAAATAGGAAAATCATTGTCTCCTGTAGCCCTTAAAGTATAAGATTGGATAATAATAATAATAATAATAATAATAATAATAATAATAATAATAAAGCATGAACAAAATCACTGGCATTCCTGGTACACACAGTACAAACCTCTGCTCTGAGTTTCCTGTTGGTGCCCATTATACTTGGACCAATGGGCTGGGGAGATGGCTCAGGGAGAAAGGTGCTTACCACCAAATCTGAGGTGTGATCTCTCAGAAGAATAAACCCCCACAAGTTGTCCTCTGATGGTCAGCACTGTGCCAGGACAAGCACATCCACACACATAGCCACGCGTAATTACTTTTGAAATTAAATTTTAAAGAAGACTTGGAATAATTAAGGGAGAGGAAGAGATAAAGGTGAAGGAAAAAAGGGTTATTTTTGGCAGGTGACCTCACATGTATAAGTGGGGGAAAGGAAGGGAGAGAGAAACAGAGACACAGAGAAAGAGGAGAGATACTGAACCTTGACTTACATATAACTCAGTAAGCATCTTTGCTATTATAAGTAACATTACCCACATCTCAATTCTGCCTCCTCGATGAGCATGTTAAATGTTCTTTAAAATCTACCTGTATAAACACCATAAGAATACTAAACAACAGAGCTGAGAGAGGTAATTGAATTCAACAGATCTGTGTGGGTCAAGGCATGTATGCTCTCTGAGAGGAGCATGCTGTATAAGAACATACTAAACAGACAACAGTGCATGGGTTGCGGAAGTGGCCTTTGGAGGAGATTCAGAAGACGGGTCATTCTCAGCCATCAATGGAGTGAGGAAAGGCTTCATCCAGAGAGTGACACTGGAGTAGACTTGGAAGGTTACGGTCAGTTTCCGAGAGGTGCAGAGGAACAGAAAGGAAAAAGTGTTGTCAAAGGGGACAGGTCCGTGACAGCCCAGGGGAAAGGTAGGTAGGAACTAGACTACTGAGTGGTAGGAGCTGCAGTGGTTAAAGCTGATGGTCAACCTGAAAAGATCTTGAATCACTGAAGAGGCAGGCCTCTGGGCGTGCCTGTGAAGGACCATCTGTCTAGGTTATGTTGACTGAGGTGGGAAGACCCGCCCCAACTGTGGGCAGCACCATATTCATGGGTCCCGAACTGAGGAAAAAGAGAAGGTGAGTGAGCTGAGCAAGGATTCATCTCTTTGCTTCCCGACTGTGGATGCCACGTGACCAGCAGCTACCTCACCCTCCTGGCACCAGGCCTTCCTCACCATCGTGGACTGTGCCCTCAGACTACAAGCCAAACCAAACCCTCTCTTGGTCTGGTATTTTCTCACAGCGACACAAAAATAATCCATGCTGAAAGCAGAAGGGAGCAGTGCTTCCGTAGCAGACCGTGCGGTATTTGTGTGTCACTCTAGCTAAATCAGATGCACTGTCAAAGACTTCTTGAGGCCACAGTGGCACCTCAGCGACCTGCATCCCCTCTGCTCAGCCAGCAGCTCTGTTCCCTGGTGTCTGTTCTGGGCAAGCACCTGTATCTCAGATGTCACCAATACTAGCGGGATAGAGAGTATGAGACGAGGGTGCTAGTGACTTCTTGCAGGTAGCCTGCGTCACTGTCACAAACATCTCGGTGGCCAGTCATCGGAGAGGAAGGAAGACCAAGTATATAGAATGATTTACCCAAAGCCTTCAAAACAGGAATGAGTCTCTTGCACTGATTATTCACAGGGTTATAAGCCATAGGAAAGTTCCACAGATGGTCACATGGTCTGGTAAAACTGAAAACAGAAACAAACAACAAAAACCAGACCCCCAAACCAAGATGTGTGTGTGTGTGTGTGTGTGTGTGTGTGTGTGTGTGTGTGTGTGTGTGTTCAAGCATTTATGAGCCACTTGACATGAATGCTGGGAATTTGTACAAGTGCTCTTGACTGCTAAGCCCTCTCTTCCAGCCTGCCCCTCCCCCCACGTCCGTGTCCCTTGGCTGTTGATGGGCCCCTCCACATTAATTCGAGCTGACTGCTTGAGCCTGGGTGGAAAGCTATTTACTTGAGAACATTCTGTGGCATTTTCCATCTCCGCTGCCCTACTGCCTGGCTCTTAGTACCAGAACTGCCCCAGAAACCCACCTCCGGTCCCTCTTGCCACCTGTCTCCAGGCTGCTGCGCTACAGCGGAGCCCTCAAGTTTCTGCACTCACGGGCAACCTGTTGTCCCCTCAGTCACTACCCTACTCACCCGCCTTTGTTCAGTCCCCACTGATTCCACGATCCCGGGTTTCTTAAACTAAGATCTGTAGACAAGGCAGTCTGAACGCTGTGCAGTTCAGACTGCAGATCCCTGGGGCTGGTGGATGACTCCTTCTGGAGGGCTGGAACCCACGCCTCCCCCTCTCCCCCGCCCACACACACACCAAAATATGTCTTAAAGAAAGGAGAAGAAGGGCCTGTTGAGGAAAGGAAGTGGTTTGGGGGCTGGGGTTTAGCTCAGTGGTAGAGTGCTTGCCTAGCAAGCGCAAGGCCCTGGAAAGGGGGGTGGGGACTGGTTTGATATGAGCGACAGGAGAGGATGATGAGGGATAGATATGATGACAAGCTTTATATATCAATAAAATTGTAGAGGAATAAATATAAATTAAACGGACACATGAAAAGAATAGTGCAGCACCTTCGCTTCTGCGAGAAGCCCAGGCGGACCAGATTGAAAGCTAAGCACTCCAGGCTGGGAAAGGAAGTCCCAGCGGGGACGGGAGTCCTACTTAAGCCTATGCTTGCCTTTGGCCAGCAGGGGGCGCGATGGCAGCACGGATGCTGACGGTTGGCTGAACTGCGGGATCCCGCAGGATGGGATTATTAACCCGAACCACAGCACAGCATTTTGAGCGCTTCATTTATTACTTTTATAGCCGTGAACCTTCAGAGGAGGAACTTTTAAGGTTTCTCTTTAATTATTAAGGCATCTAGGTTTTTTCTGAAGTGCCAATTCCGATAGTCAAAAAGAAATTAATTTCACAGAGTTTAAGGGAATTATTACCCATTTATTGACTTCCCTTGAGGCATATAGTGGAGATTAGGAAAGTGAGGAGAAAAGACCCAGGAAAGAGAAAGGTTCATGGTGGCGGCTGCAGGAACGGGGACTGCTGTGTCACCCTGGGACCCTCCACGTTTTGTTTTAAGTTATATTTTAAGTACATTTTTACTTACTAGAGAACTTTTTTTAAGATTTAAAAAATGCTTATGAATGTGTATCTGTCTGTGGAGGTCAGAAGAGGGCATCAGAGACTCTGGAGCCGCGGTTACAGGCAGTTGTGAGCAGCCCAAAGTGGGTGCTGGGCACTGCCTCAGGTCCTCTGCAAGGGCCGCAGGCCTTCTTAGCTGCTGATCTGCCTCTGCAGCCTGTTCATTTAGTGTACGTGTGACATGGCACCCATGTGGAGGTCAGAAGACAATTTTCAGGAGTCAGTTCTCTCCTTCCACCATGTGAGTCCTGAACTCAGGTCTTCAGGCTTCAGACTTTACTCACTGAGCTATCTTGCCAGCCCCTGCTTACTATTGTGTGCTGCCCAGTTGATTTCCAGAACAGTGTATTCTTTCATTTATCTGTGCCATTAATAATACATGAGAACCTTAATTTTCAACACCTCTAAAAACATCTATATAGCTCATCTTTTAATATTTACCCTTCTGAGGGGGAATTATGGAGGTCTGGAGTAGTTTAAACTTGCATCTCACTCCTGGGAGGATGAACACGTTTTCTTACTTAAATTTTGTTTGTAGGGTCTTAGGGACATAGCTCAGTTGGTAGAGTGCTTGCCTGGCATGCACGAAGCCCTTGGTGTGGGGTAATGGGGGTTGGGGGGCAAAGGAAAGCCTCACATGCCTTCCTTAGGTAGCATTTACCCTGTGTCTCTCGCCGGCCCAGGACTCACCTAGTAGTCTAGGCTGGCCAGTCAGCAAGACTCGGGGCTTCCCTGCTTTGTCCACATCCTCAGCCACCATGCCTTGCTTGTTTAAGGTGGGTTCTGGGGGATCTAATTCAGCTCCCCTGTGTGTAAGGCAAGCACTTTTCTGACTGGGTGATCTCCTTGGCCCTACTTTGATTTTCTGTTGGAGCATTCTAGCATGTTGATGGGGTATCCCATGGTGATTCTTGGTTTCCATTGTTCTTTTATGCTCTATCACTATGATGGTTTGATTTTAAGTTTCATCTTGATATTGGCTTAGGCAGGTATATGAGAAGGTGAATGGTAGCCCAGCTTTGGTCTGCACTTGAAAGGGAATTCCTGGAAAATTAAAGAAGAAGATGAATTCTTTGGCTGCTAGTTCAGGCTGTGATTCATGGACACCCTGAATAGACTCACAGAATCAGAGAAAACACAGAACAATGCTGGACTGTTGTGTTCTCACTATATTGCTGTGAGAGACACCCTGATCAAAAGCAGCCAGGGAAGGAAGGGTTTACTTCTGCTTGCACTCCCAGTCCCTCACTGGGGCCTCACAGTAGGACCTCAGGGCAGCAACTCCAAGGCAGGCCTGCTTGCCATTCCATACAGCTTTAGTGTGGGACAGGAACACACTTCACAGTGAAAGACATCCGCCAGGAACTGTGGAGGACGCTGGTCACCAACAGGCTCTGCAGGCCAGCTTATACTCTACCAGTTTGTCTGCCTAGGGCACTGAGCCTATTGGTATCAATTAACAGTCAAGGCAATCTCTCCCCCCCAACTCCCACCCCATACATGGCCACAGGCCAGTCTGATATAGGCTGTTCCTCACTTGAGACTTTCAAATGATCCCAGGCTGTGTCAAATTGACAGTTAAAGCTAAGCAGGGTAGCCCAGAACAGAGGGAGTGCTGATAGACATGGTCTTCCATTAGGTAGGGTGTCTTCAATCTTTTGATGGTGTTCTTTGGTGCACAAAAATTTTAAACTTTCGTGAAGTTTGTTTAATCTGCTTTTCCACTGATGCCTGAACTTTCCATATCATATCTAGACATCCATTGTAAAATCCAAGACAGTGAAGCTGCATCCCGGTGTATCCTTTTAAGCATTTTATCATTCGGCTCGTACATAGGAGCCTTCATTCCTACCTTGTGTGATGCACGGGTGCATCTTTTTAGAAACTTCCACAGTGGAGAGCAATAAGACAAGCTCTATGAAGAATCAATGGGCTAATTATCTATTACAAGTGCGTATCCCTCCCAACTCTACCTCGAGGAATTAATCCTGCAGATAAGCAAATAATGCAGGTATAGGCCTTCACACATCCATACACCGAGCAAATAAGTGTATATACCACCCCACCTCCTCTCTCTCTCTCTCTCTCTCTCTCTCTCTCTCTCTCTCTCTCTCTCTCTCTCACACACACACACACACACACACACACACACACACACACACACACAAATGTAAGAAGAGCTTCCTATGGGGAAAAGGCAAAGAAGGAAGACAAGAAGATGGCATTCCCTGGTTATCACGTGACTACTAACACACTTCATTACCCAGCTCCTCATGGTTACTAATGCACTAAATAGTCACAGCAGAGCTATGATCTACGGCCACAGAGAAAAGTGGAAAACTGGTCCCCAGGAAGCTGAACTAATGGCCGTTGCCTCACTCACCCATGAATGAGCAAACATTACATGGAAGGGTTGCATACTAGAGTCTAAGTGGAGAGAATGTTCCAGAAGCCCTCTCACTTGAGGAAGACAAATCCAAGTGAAGCTGTGGCTTCTCCCTGTCCCATGAGGCTCCTGTTAACACTCATTTTGTATTCCTGTCCTTAGGCAATAGGACACCGGAGTCTTTGAATGGAATACCCTTCATGTGCAACCCCAATTCTGTCTTCTAGCTCGGGGGACTGAGATACAGACGAGCCCCTTGTCACCAATGATGGACTTTTGGCTCATTTGGAAAGTTTACCCTTAATGGTTCTAAAGCTGCTTGCCTTGACATTTTCAACTCAGTGCTTTGGAACACCGTTGCAGTTTTTAGCCAGCCCTCAGAAAGATCACTTTTCTCTCTTAATTCTCCATCAAAAAATTTTCGGGGGGGGGTGCATAGTGGCACACACCTTCAACTCTAATACTCAAGAGACAGAAGCAGGGTTGTCTTTGTGAAGGTCAAGGCCAGCCTGGTCTACATAGTGAGTTTTAGGCCAGCCAAGGATATATAGTGAGACCCTGTTTCAACAACAAAATGTTTTTGGGCAAGTGAGATACTAAAGTTACCACCAAGCCACAAAGCCTGACAACCTGTGTTTGATCCCCAGAACACATTCCTGCATCCTCTGACATCCTGTATCTGTATACACACCTGTGTACCATACACACACATGTGTACCATGGCAGGCACATGTGCATGTACAACAAGCAAATGAAAATGCTATACAAATTAAAAAGAAAAATTTCAGGGACCTAGGTACAGGTCAGCGGGTAAAAGTTGCTACATAAACCTGATGCACTGAGTCCAATCCCTGGATCTACATAAGAGTAGAGAGAAAAAACCAAGAACCTTCTCCTGAAAGTTGTCCTCTGACCCCACCTGCATTCACATATACACACATACACTCACCCACCTGTATTCACACACACACACACACACACACACACACACACACACACAGACATGAACACAAACATATGCTCACCCACCTGCATTCTCTCTCTCTCTCTCTCTCTCTCTCTCTCTCTCTCTCTCTCTCTCTCTCTCTCTCAGTTTTTGTTTGGAGAGCTGAGGAGATAGCTCAGTGGGTAAAGAATTTGCCTAACAAGCATGAGGACCCACTTGGGAAGCAACCCTGTATCCCAGCCCTGAAATTGTCAAAGGATATAGTGTTTTCAGCCTTAGTGGGAATTATACTCAAATCTTATCACGGATCTACTGGATCTTGCTACGTGAACATTCACACAGCAGTTCAGGATTGCCTTCTTCAGTGTGCTGAGTCCTCTGAGGATGCGGGAGCAGATGTACTTGGTTTGCATCTGGTCCCGATCACTCACTTAGCCTCTTGGTGCTTTGTTTCCTCCTTCGTGACCAGAAGACAACAGCGGCACTCCTCCCCTGCCCTTACTGAGAGGACTGAACACTTTATAAGAAGTGCCAAAGGACAGCTGGGGGTGGGAGGGTGGGGGTGGCGGCGCATGCCTTTAATACCAGCATTTGGGAGGCAGAGGCAGGTGGATCTCTGAGTTCAAGGCCATCCCTGGTACTGGAAACTTCTTTTTGAGTTGCTAGCAAACTGGACAACTACACTTTTTAGAAACCTGAGCATTTCAGCATTTCTTGGAAGAGCTTTCTTGTCTCACCTCTCCCAGCCCCACCTTCTGGGGCTGTGAGGGCACAGGGGATGGGAGGAGAAGGTATATGGCTGTTGGGACCAGTGAGGATCACTATTCTTGACAGAGAGAGAGCAAGGAGACAGAGAACCACTCTGGATGAATAGATAGATAGATAGATAGATAGATAGATAGATAGATAGATAGATGGATAGATGGATGGATAGGTAGATAGATGATGGATGCATGGATGGATAGATAGATAGATAGATAGATAGATAGATAGATAGATAGATAGATAGATAGAGTAGCTAAAATTCAGGCAGGAGAGCCAAGAGTTTCATTGCTGAGAAACATCTCAATGAAGCTTATTCATCTGAAAGGCAA